>NW_027131528.1:0-2526 GCF_026122565.2 Emydura macquarii macquarii
TCTTTCAATGTTTCATTGTGGCACGCTTCCTCTGCATGCTTTGTCCTTTTATTGCATGCTTTCCTGCTTGCATGCTGCTTCCTTGCATACTTCCTTGTTTGTCTCCTTGCTTGCATGCTTCCATGCTTGCATGCTGCATTGGATGCGTCCTTCCTGGCATGCATGCATGGTTACGTGCTTCCTGCGTTTCTTTCATGGCTTCCTTGAATGTTTCATTACGGCACGCTTCCTTTGCATGCTTGCTCCTTTGATTGCATGCTTCCCTGCTAGCATGCTGCTTCCTTGCATGCTTCCATGCTTGTATGCTTCTTTCGTTGCTTCCGTGCTTCTATGCTTCCTTGCATGCATGCTTCCTTGCTTGTATGCTTATTTCGTTGCTTCCGTGCCTGTACGCTTCCTTGCATGCATGCTTTCTTGATTGCTTCCTTGCATTCTTACGCCTTTGATTGCATACTTCCTTGCATGCTTCCTTCTTGCATACTGCATTGGATGCGTCCTTCCTTGCATGCATGCATATTGCATGCTTCCTTCCTTTCTTGCATGCTTCCTTGTATGTTTCATTGCGGCATGCTTCATTTGCATGCTTGCTCCTTTCATTTGCATCCTCCCTGCTTCCATGTTTCCTTGTTTGTCTCCATGGTTGCATGCTTTCATATCTTGCATACCTATTTGCAATCGTTGCTTCCGTGCTTGTACGCTTCCTTGCATGCATGCTTTCTTGCTTGCTTCCTTGCATTCTGATGCCTTTGATTGCATGCTTCCTTGCTTACATGCTGCATTGGATGCGTCCTTCCTTGCATGCATGCATGTTGCATGTTTCCTTCCTTTCTTCCATGCTTCCTTGAATGTTTCATTACGGCATGCTTCCTTTGCATGCTTGCTCCTTTGATTGCATGCTTCCCTGCTAGCATGCTGCTTCCTTGCATACTTCCTTGTCTGTCTCCTTGGTTGCATGCTTTCTTTCTGGCATACTTATTTGCATGCTTCCTTGCTTGCATGCTTCCTTCCTGGCTTGCGTGCTTGTACGCTTCCTTGCATGCATACTTTCTTGCTTGCTTCCCTGCATTCTTACGCCTTTGAGAGCATGCTTCCTTCAATGTTTCATTGCGGCATGCTTCCTTTACATGCTTGCTCCTTTGATTGCATGCTTCCCTGCTTGCAATGTGCTTGCTTGCATGCTTCCTTGTTTGTCTCCTTGGTTGCATGCTTTGTTCCTTGCATATCTATTTCAATACTTCCTTGCTTGCATGCTTCCTTACTTGTATGCTTGCATGCTGCTTCCGTGCTTGCATGCTGCTTCCTTGCATGGTTTCTTCCTTTCTTCGTTGCATTCTTCTTTGATTGCATGCTTCCTTGCTTGCATGCTGCATTATATGCGTCCTTCCTGGCATGCATGCATGGTTACGTGCTTCCTTCCTTTCTTTCATGGCTTCCTTGAATGTTTCATTACGGCACGCTTCCTTTGCATGCTTGCTCCTTTGATTGCATGCTTCCCTGCTAGCATGCTGCTTCCTTGCATGCTTCCTTGCTTGCATGCTTCCTTGCTTGCATGCTGCATTGGATGCGTCCTTCCTGGCATGCATGCATGGTTACATGCTTCCTTCCTTTCTTGCATGTTTCTTTGAATGTTTCATTGCAGCATGCTTTCTTTGCATGCTTGCTTGCTTGTACGCTTCCTTGCATGCATGCTTTCTTGCTTGCTTCCTTGCATTCTTGCGCCTTTGGTTGCATGCTTCCTTGAATGTTTCATTACGGCACGCTTCCTTTGCATGCTTGCTCCTTTGACTGCATGCTTCCCTGCTAGCATGCTGCTTCCTTGCATGCTTCCTTGCTTGCATGCTGCATTGGATGCGTCCTTCCTGGCATGCATGCATGGTTACGTGCTTCCTTCCTTTCTTTCATGGCTTCCTTGAATGTTTCATTACGGCACGCTTCCTTTGCATGCTTGCTCCTTTAGAATCATAGAATCATAGAATCATAGACTATTAGAGTTGGAAGGGACCTCAGGAGGTCATCTAGTCCAACTCCTGCTCAAAGCAGGACTAACCTCAGCTATATCATCCCAACCAGGGCTTTGTCAAGCCTCAGCTTAAAAACCTCTAAGGATGGAGATTCCACCACCTCCCTAGGTAACCCATTCCAGTGCTTCACCACCCTCCTAGTAAAAACTTTTTCCTAATGTCCAACCCAGACCTCCCCCTGCAACTTGAGACCGTTGCTCCTTGTTCTGTCATCTGCCACCACTGAGAGAACAGCCTAGCCCCATCCTCCCTAGAACCCACTTTCAGGTAGTGTCGGTCCCCAGTCTATAGCTGTGCATGGGATTCTTCCTTCCTAAGTGGAGGACTCTGCACTTGTCCTTGTTGAACCTCATTAGATTTCTTTTGGCCCAATCCTCCAGTTTGTTTAGGTCACTCTGTATCCTATCCCTACCTTGCAGGGTATCTACCACTCCCCCCAGCTTAGTGTCGTCCGCAAACTTGCTGAGGGTGCAATCTACCCCATCCTCCAGATCATTAATAAAGA
>NW_027131529.1:0-2519 GCF_026122565.2 Emydura macquarii macquarii
ACTCATAAATACTTGTCCCTCTTATTTTCCTATAGCCCGTCTTTACTTAACCCATCCATCAACATTAATTAATTTTACTTAACCATAACAGTAAGTCCTCTATTAAATGGTTCAATGAACTAATGTCGCCAATGGTGTGAGAAAGTAAGACTCTTCTGTAATTAGATGAGGCCTACGCCTGCCTCGGTTTCCCTCTGTACTTTGCATGGCTAGCCAGTGGTTGCAGAAGGGTGAAATCTGCTCTTCAGGTGAGGGTGACCAGATGTCCTTATTTTACAGGGACAGTCCTGACATCTGTGGCTTTTTCTTCTATAGGTGTCTATTACGCCCCACCTCCCATCCCAGTTGTTCAAACTTACTATCTGGTCACCCTCCTTGAGACAGAAAAGGAGACATGATGTGCTGTGTCACGTAGCTGTTTGGCAGGTGATCAAAGGGTTGTTACAGGACAGGTTGAAACTGACTCTATCAATGCAGGGTTTGAAAAGACAATGGAAGCCCGAGGGACTGAACAATTGACACTTATCCGCAGGCATCTCCGGACGCGGAGCCTGTGAAGGCAGCTGGCTCTGCAGCAGCTGGGCAATGGACTGAAGGGTGTCAGGTGGCTGGGTATGACTCAGCTTGTGAGAGACACAGAGCTCTCACCTGGGACTGACAAAGGGGGTGACAACACTGCACCCTTCTTTCAGCGGTGCAGGTATACACACACATGTAGTCCCCCAGCGTGTGTAACCCCTCCCTGCCTGGAGGGGCACACTGTCCTCTCAGGGGGACTAGGCCAGCTCGCGACTGATGAACCTGCTATAGCCTTGGCTCAGACAAGTGTGTTTTTTAGCTCAGGCAGTAGAGGCTCCTGCATGTAGCTCGACAGTTCCCGGGTTTGATCCCTGCCGACGAAGATTGGAGTTCTCAGTGTTACAAAGCATGGCCCATGCAGGGGACTGAACTAGGTCGCTGAAGCTCCAGATGAGCTTCCCCACCCAAGGGGAGTATGGAAGCCATGCCTGCTAAGTGTGGCACTCTGTCCCCCTCCAGTGGCAGCTAGGCCAGCTAGAGGTTGATGAGGTTCATGCATTAAGCGCCAGAGGTCCAGGTTTGATCTCCGCTGACGACAACTGGATGTCGGGGGTTGGCGTTACACCTGGGTTAAAATAGAGGTGAGCTGCTGAGGCCTGGCTTAGGGGAGTAGAGTAAAGGCACAGCTGCCGGGTGTGGGTATGTATGTGAGTACGTACCCTACACAGCGCTCTACTCACCCAGGCTGTGCCTCCCTGCCTACAATGCCATTTTTAGCAGTGTAGGGTCCCTCTGCCAGAGCCTTCCACTGACACATGCAGCTACCACTGCAGCCTGGATGGGGTGTGCTCTTCACTGCGGTGTGCAGCTACACGCACACTACACGCCCCCATCACTGGTGTGTTGTGTAGACGTAGCCAGAGAGACAAAGGCAGAAGGCCAGACTTGGATTCCATGCCAGCTTGGCTGGACAGCGCTGGCTTGGCCAGAATGGACGATGGCTCAGATTTGGCTTCTCTGGGCTAACCTCAGGACTTCCCCGGTGCTGTGTTCTAGCTGACTGGTCAGTGCTGCTCTGTTCTGGAATGGCCGGCTGGTGTCACTGCAAAGACTTGCTGAGGGGCACTGGTCCCTGAGGAGTGGAAAAATCTCTGACCAGGCGTCTCTGTCAGTTGGACTTGCTGGACGACGAAGACTGGGGTGGTTGGCATTACAAGTGGTGGCCCACTGGTAACACCGACCTCTCGGTGTGACGCAGGCCTGCTGGAGCCAAGAGTTTCGGTCTTGGAGGCCTTGTGGCCCATTGTTAGTTTAGCGCCTCAAGGTGAGGAATGGCTCTTGCCATCTGTGTGACAAAATGGGGCCTAGTCTTGGTTGGAGCCTCTGGGTGCTTCCATAATCTAACATCAGTAATAACTTTAAAATGGGTTAGTCCTTCCCTTCCCCCCAACTCCTCCCTCCTCCTCAGGAGAGCCAGAAAATGACTTTTCAACCCTGTGGTTGGGCTCATACAAGTAAATGATCATGGGTGAGGCCTTAGTTTTTGTAAGAGAGGATTAGAGGTGAAATGAATCTGCAAGCTGGAAACAGAAAGTCTGTGCTAATTAACACAGGTAAATGGGTCAGTGAGCTAAAAGACGGAATGTCTGTACTAGCGAAGACATGGGGGAACACCCAGGAAACCGTTTAAAATGGACAAGCCAATCCTGAATGTAAGATGAGGTAACGAGTAAGCCGGACGTGGGCAGTGCATGGACAGAGCCCGCTATACACAGGTTGGTTCCCCTAAAGTAACCAAACCCAGTCCAAACTGATACTGCAATCCTGATGCAAAGTATAGTAAAGGCAGCGCCCTGTGTAAGGGAGAGGTTTTCTGTTGGATCCCTGGTGCCATCGACATTGAAGTCAATGGGAGAAAAACACAGCTTGCCTCTCAGGATCAGGCTCCTTCAGGGAAACTGTGGTTTTCCCATGATATTAAAATTGGTGTCTTGAGCACT
>NW_027131530.1:0-2525 GCF_026122565.2 Emydura macquarii macquarii
GCGCCGAGAGTCTGACCAGTGCCGAGAGCCCGACCGGTGCCGTGTAGCTCAGTGCCGAGAGTCTGACCGGTGCCGAGAGTCTGACCGGCGCCGAGAGCCAGACCGGTGCCTGTTATCGCCAGGAGAGGGCGTTCGGTGCCGGGAGCTGCGCACCGGGGAGCGAGAGCGCGGCGCCCGCGCAGATGTTCAGAGCGTCTTTGCTCCACCTGCGAACCAGATCGGTGCCGAGAGCCTCGGTGATCGGTGCCGAGATGTGCGCACCGAAGTGCAAGGGTGGTCAGTCTCTCTCGGTGCCGTCGGGGATCTGGTGGGCGATGGAGAGTGGCCGCTCTCGGAACCTCGGGACCGCTCCCTTTGCTGCAGTACCACGGTGCTCAACGACCTAAGGTCGGAGCGAGGAGGGGGGGATCCCGCTTCCCCCGTCCTCGACCGTCTGGGGGGAGACGATGATCCGTGTCTCCGCTGCCCACCGGGGTAACCCAGCGCGGATCTACCCCGAGACGCCAACCCTGACTCCCTCCGCCGAGGGGGCGATGGAGGCGTCGGCATGGCCATGAGAGCCCGTGCCACTAAACGCTCGCGGCCGACGGTCCCTGCAGGAGAGGTCCCCCACCCCCCGGGGTCGGGGGAGGCTCCCTGCGTGGTGACGCCTGTGTCGGCTCTTGTTGTACCCCCTGCTGTACCAGTAGCAGCGGGGAGTCCATAGACACAGGCTCCAGCCACTTCTTCTTCTTCGGCACCTTGTGGGCCGGTGCTGATGCCAGTGCCGGAGGCGCGCTATGCGCCGATGAGACGCTCGGTGCCATTGGAGATCCTGAGGGCTCGGAGACCGGACGAAGCGCCGACTCCATTAGGATCGTCCGAAGGCGGGCATCTCGCTCCTTCTGCGTCCTGGGCTTGAAGGACTTGCAAATGTGGCACTTGTCCTTCCTGTGGCGCTCGCCCAGGCAGCGAAGACAGCGGTCGTGCGGGTCGCTGATGGGGAAAGCCGAGCATTCCGCACAGGCTTTGAACCCCGAAGTGCCCGGCATGGCGCCGGGAGCCCGTAAGGGCTAACTAAGAACTTAACTACCAAAAGTACTATATATATATATATTTTTTTAAACTATACAGGTTAAAACTATGTTTTTTAACTTTAACAACCAACTAGAACTATAAAACTATAAACGAGAACAGGTTGAGGAGATTGCTACTTGCGATAAGCAAGGGGCAGTGTTCCAAAAGACCGTCACGGGCGGAAAGAAGGAACTGGTGGCCACGGGGTCGGCGGGCTCCCTATATACCACGACATGAGCGCGGCACTCCAGGGGGCGCAGGAGCCGACCCGCAGGGGGTTGCTAGGGGCAGAAAAGCTTCCGGAGGCTCGTGCACGGGGCGCGCACTCACCTATGATGGAATGCATATGAGCAAACACTCGAAGAGAGAAGAAGGGGCTTTGCATTGTCTTGTCTTCTTTGTTGTTTCTTTCTTTTGCTTTTTTGGGTAAGAGCTGGATGTCTGTATAACAATTCTGAACTACATGTAAAACTGCTTTTACATAATAAAAGTCCAAAACGTTTCTGCCAATATGTGCAAAATTTCTTTCACAAACAGACAAAAAAAAAAAAAAATCAACACTAGTAACAAAATCTCTGGGCCATCTCTGTTGTCTTATAAACTCCGTTTTTGCAGGATATAACAGCCTGCACTTCTGAAACTCATGGGGTGATTCTATTCAACTTCCCTTGTGCGAGTGCTATAGTGACATCGCATTGCGTAAACTTTGATTTCATGAATTTCTCCCTTACAAACAGAGCACCCGGCAACTCGCTCAAAAACCGAATCAGATGGCATCAGAAACACAAGAAACCGCATTTCTCACTGGTCCTGAAATGTTGGTTTTCTTCCATCCATGTTCTGCTTTCCTTAGCAGCAGGTGGGTCCTCCGGGATCATCTCCGCATCATCTTCAGGATCATTTTCTGGCCCTGATTATTTGAAAAACTTGCTGATGTCCAGTCGCGTTTTTAACTCTTTCAGCTTCTATCACAAACAATCTTAACCTATCCAAACCCCACTGTGATCTTGCCAGCGATGACGGCCAAGAGCTGCTTAGAAAGCTACGGTAGTGTGAGATGGGAACATAGCGATTACCAAAAAATACGCTTTGTGACTTGAAAGAAAACCAGGCCTATGTGTTAGAAATAACCAAACAGGTTGTCCCTGGGGCAGATTGGGGAGAAGGAACCCTTTATTGCCTGCTCGTTCCACCTCTACACCGCAAGCGAGCAATGAGGGGGTTACTTTACAATTCTTTTATCCATAACAGTACATAAATGTATCCATTTCCAGCAGCTCCCCAGAGACCCTTGTTTGGTTACAGTGACACCTATAAAATGAACATAATTATACCTGCCCTGCTTGTTGTTTACAGGATTATCTTACAGAGGGCAGGCACATCACCTTAATTTTACCCTAACATTCTTTGAAGTAAAGGCGTGCCAGGGGGAGAAGGAACATAATCATAGAATCATAGAATTCATAGAG
>NW_027131531.1:0-2477 GCF_026122565.2 Emydura macquarii macquarii
AACATTACACTAAAAAATTCCTGGTTTTAGGGAAATGCAAGGTGCAGTTGACCTCGTCAGTTTATCTTCCCAACTGAAGCGTTACAAGTGTCACCAACCGTTGCTTCCGCGTTACAATCGATGGACAGCCTAGCTGGACAAAGCTTCTCAAAAATGGTGTCCTACAAGGCCCCTGAGCTCTTCAACCTCTCTACTGCTGACCTTCCACACACCTCAGGCATGAAACTTGCCTATGCCAACGCCACTGTCCTCAAAGGACTTGCTGGAGTAGAGGATGACCCACAACAGATCTGAGAAAGGGCCATCCCAGCAATGCACACCCAACATCATTAGTGGCGGCTTCGCCTTAACATTTCAAAAACAACCTGCTCAGCTTTGCACATGAACAAAGAACTCATCATCCGACTCAACAGCTCGTCCCTGCCATTCCCGAGCACCCCAACCTATTAGGGGTAAAGCGGGACAGAACCTTTCTTCCTGCCATCGTATCGATGGAGTGGTAGCCAAATTGCAGCCCAGAAGTCAACCTGCTGCGGAGGCGGTGCAGTCACGACTGGGTGTGGATTTCACAGCCCTGCATTGGCACTCGTGTACACGCCGGCAGAACACTGCATGTCTGCTTGGGGCAGGTACACACACACCTAAGCTGGACACACGTCAGTGCTGCCCTTTGCATTATCAGGAGCTGCCTACACCCCACACCATCTTACGAATTGCCCATTCTGTCTGGTGTTCCACCTCACCACCCGAGACGGCTGGCTGCAACCAGGCAAGCAGCATTCAAAGCTGCTAACAGCCTACTCCACCCCCTTCGAGAAAGGATCTTCCAGCCTCTGCTGACTCAACGCCTCAGACCTTTCATAAGTGCGGCTCTGCCCTTCATCCGGGCAGATAATGGCCACAGCTGGAGTGAGTGGGTCATGCGCCGGTCCCGCATGCACCGCTGGAACCTTTGCGCTACTGCAGCCTGTGAGTGTGGAGAAACACAAACAGCGGACCATCTTGTGGAGGAATGCCACATCTGCTGCCTGGGAGGAAGATGGGTCTCCCTCAACCTCCTGACCAACAAAGCACTGGAATGGCTGCGGTCTGCCACATACAACTGCTGAATGAATGCTCGAACGGAACTCCACACCACACACAAGTGTTATACGCAACACAGCAACCATTTAACATCAAAGCACCCATTGGAGGAGTTTTCAGCATTTCCTAAGAACAGGGAGTATATTGAGAGAGGTTGGTCCCTGTTCACGCATTAGAAGATGTTACAGTGCATGCATTACACATTAAAAATAGAGAAAAATCATTCCATTGTCCAGAAGTCTTTGGTAAACATGCCTAGACAGCTAGTTGGTATTTCACCGCCTTGGCTTGGAATCCAAATTTCCACTCCTCACCGCTAAGTGTCCCCGTAAGTTAACTCCATGAATACACAGGCGCCTGAACCTGGACCTTAGGGTTTTGGTCAGCAGTTCAAGCCTGCTCCAAAGCCCACTGCAGTCAATGGAGAGAATCCCAGTGACGCGCATGGCTTTGGAGCAGGCCCCTGATGTCTTACATTTATATCTGGGGCTCTCTCCTTCCGAGGGTTAGTTGTTGCACAAGTGCTTGTGCGAGCTCCTTCATGGATAGCTAGACGATAAGCCTGGCCTCACAAGAGGTTCCGCTCGTCCCTCCATGTGTCTCTGGGCTCCTGCACTCCTGGGGCTGAGTTACGGACCAAGACTCAAAGCTTTGTGTGATTCTATCTGCTTCCACACTTAGCGCTGTGGGGTGAAGACTGCAGCCTTGTATTCAGGCTAGAACTCGCTCCTCGTTCTGGCTCCTCGGAGGTCAGGAGCTAACTTCTCTCTGCTGGTAGAGGGGGAGAGAAAGCAGGATGTTCCTGACGCGAGCGCTGCAAGACACGTCGAGGAGTATTCTGTGCCTCAGCCTGTGTTTTCATCCATGTAGCGGTTGTGGAGGCAAGATCCATTGTGCCAGCCCAGTTTCCAAAGCGGCAGCTAGTCCAAGGGCCCTGCAGAGGAAGCAGCAGCTTATTCACTAGAGCATTGCACACTCTGTTGCAGAGGAAGGCCGAGCACTGTGGGCTTCCAGCTGGCTTTTCGGGTTGAAAGAGCACATCTGAGTGAGAAGCTGTCCAGGGGCCAGAATCTTAGCTCGGTGTGCCCAGGAACAGAAAGTCGCTGTGGAGACTGAGGCTGGAAGAGTTGCAGCCATCATTCTCCACTGGAAGAGAAGAGACAGAAATGACAGACACTATGTAAATACGTCCACCCTTCCCAGCTTCCAGCACTGCAACACCAGCTGAACGGCAGCCATAAGTCAGAGATTCCACGGATTAAAGCAGATGGGAAAGCTCCCACCTCCCCCCCCCCCCCCCACACACACACACCAGGGTCTCTATTCCCCATTTCCTCTCCCCATACAAGGGGCTCAGTGTGTGTGCGCCCCACATTCTCTCCCCCTCCCCATGC
>NW_027131532.1:0-2503 GCF_026122565.2 Emydura macquarii macquarii
TATTTTCCCTACTTACAAAAGTCAGATGTAAGCATAGAAGAGATTGCTCACTCTTGAGGCTTAAAAGCACCAGGCACAAATATGGTATTGTTCCTTAAAAAATTCAGAGTTTCATTTGAAGATGAGGCTGTCAAAAACTTGGTTGTTGAAATATAATTGTCTGAGGTTTGCATTGTAGATCTTTATTCTTTTATAGATACTATCACCTCCACAGCTTCTGCAACTACGACAGGTAAGAGGAGGACTGGAAGTGATGTAAGACATACAAAAACTATGATGAAAGAGCATTATTAGTGTTGCAAAGTCAAGCTCTCAAAGTTAAGGAAATGCTAGAATTAAGGTTGCCACTGCTGCCTTTATTTAATCCCGTTGTGTGTTTGCATTATGGGACAGTCTTTAATTGCATAAGTTCTTTAACGTTTGTGAAGCACTCAGATACAGTAATGATGTGCCCCTTTCCTGCCCAGTTATTCCCAGTCCCATCCACCTCCAATTCCTTGTCTAAGCTTTCTCTCTTCATCCCTACCTCCTCCCCGTACTCCAGCACTGTAGGAGTACCTCCTCCTCACCCACCACTATATTCTCCAACCCGGCTGGCTTCCAATCCCAGCATCTTTCCCTGGAGTCCTTCTTCAATCACCTTCCCAGTCCTTGCGCTCTTTGTCCAGTCTTATTTTCCAGCCAGTCCCAGTTCTCGCCCCAGTCCCTGGCTCGCCTTCAGAAGAATTTAGCCTGAGGCAGATACCCAGCATGGAAAATTTCAGCCCAAACAGTTAAAGTTTGGCAAAGTAACAAGCGACTGAAAACAGGGTCTTATGGTGGAAGTTTTGGGCAGCTTTAATCACAGGTCATGCTACCTGCCCTGCCTATAATATGAGGCTTAAAGGAAATCGGAACAAATGTGCCATTGTAAAAACATAATAATTGTGAATAAATAACATTCATCATCTCTTGGTAATATTTATTTATTTGTGTTGTGGTAGACTTTGAAGTCCCAGTCATGGACCATGATCCTACAGTGCTGGGTGCTGTTCAGATGAAACAAATGGACTGTCCTGGCCCTAAAGGCCTTATAACTAATGTTTAAGACCCAGAAAATAGCCAGTGAATTTCACCATTGGTGCTTCATGTTCTGGGTTCTTCTATCTGCGTCCCAATGCTGGTTTTGATTAATATTATACCAATTAATAGATTCTTTTATGTTAAAGGTTAACTTTAACATAACAAACAGCTAAGGAAATCACATGCCCCGTTGCCCAGAAGTTAAAATTCCCATGGGTGATTTTTCCCTGAGTAAGGATCAGACCTGAGGTCTATATATTAATTCTATTTTTATCAGATTGTCAAATTAAGGTTTGAATGTTAGGTTCCTTTAATCTTTTAAAGGAAATACCGCTACCATATTTTCCCAACTACAAAACTCAGCTGTAAGCATAGAAGAGATTGCTCACTCTTGAGGCTTAGAAGCACCAGGCACAAATATGGTATTGTTCCTTTAAAAATTCAGAGTTTCATTTGAAGATGAGGCTGTCAAAAACTTGGTTGTTGAAATATAATTGTCTGAGGTTTGCATTGTAGATCTTTATTCTTTTATAGATAATATCACTGACACAGCTTCTGCAGCAGAGACAGGTAAGAAGAGGACTGGAAGTGATGTAAGACACACAAAAACTATGATGAAGGAACATTATTAGTGTTGCAAAGTCAAGCACTCAAAGCTAAGGAAATGCTAGAATTAAGATTGCCTCTGCTGCCTTAATTTAACCCTGTTGTGTGTTTGGAAATCACATGCCCCGTTGCTCAGAAGTTAAAATTCCTATGGGTGATTTTTCCCTGAGTAGAAATATGGTATTGTACGTAGATAAATAATATATTTATTCATTGTATTAATAAAATCATGGAGTAGCTGTTGAATTTCACCTTTGGTTTTGAAGGTCCCACCTGGTGTTCCCAGAGATGCCCCCAAGGATTTAGATAAATATCTCCTACCAATAACTAATTACAGTTAATTTACTTGTTATCTTTTGGAATCTAAGCATAATAAATGGGTTAGACCATCAAATCTCCCAGTTGCTAGGAAGTTAAAACTCCCATGAGCTATTTGCCCAAGTAACAATTAGAGCCGATGTGCATAGATATTACATATTTACCAGACAGTTCTAGTGATGTGGATATTTTTTGCATTTGTTTTTCTGCAGCAACGCCCACAGCAAGTAAGTAGAAGGAATGGGACTGGGGAGTGATAATCAAAGGCTTAAAAATGCCAGGTACAAATATATTGCTGTAAAAATAATTATTACTGATCAAAACATTGTGGTGTGCTAACATGATCTGCAAGAAAGCTACAGCCCTTTGGCATTTGCCAAGCTGCTGTTGCTGCTGACAAATCCAGGGTTTGTTCCCTCTGATGCCCCCTCATGGTTTCAATAAATAAACGTTATCCCTACATGTGGTGACATTTAATATACATGTTAATATTTGGGACATTACCATAAAAATTGGA
>NW_027131533.1:0-2526 GCF_026122565.2 Emydura macquarii macquarii
GTAATGTTCTGATGATGAATGAAAAGGGGAGAGGTCTACAGTAGGGTTGGGCCCTTTGACACCAGGACGGGATTTGACTCACCAAAAGCTACAGCATCCGTAGTACCACCCTTTGGTAGAGGGTTCAACTGTTCAGCTGTTCTTTGTGATATCATTCAAGAATTAGGATTTGGGGACCTGGGTGTGTCCATTACTTTACACACCAAACTGATAAGGGGAATAGAGAGAGAGAGAGAGATCAACACCGACAAGGGCTGGCTTGGAGAGAGCATGTAGTGTCATTGCCCATATCATCGGTGCTGGTTAGATCCTTAAGGCAGAAATTTTCATAGATTTCGAAGCCAGAAGGACCATTCTGCACCTAATCAGACCCCTACATAAGACAGGCAAAACAACCTCCCCCAAAATAGTTCCTAAAGCAGATCTTTTAGAGACATACAATCTTTATTAAAAATGACCACCTTATTTCAACTTGAATTTGTCTACCTTCAACTTCTAGCCATTGATCATCTTAGACTCCTTTCTCTGCTAGATTGAAGAGCCCGTTATCAAATAGTTGTTCCCTATGTAGATATGTGTACCCAAAGCCTTCTCTTTGTTAAGCTAAATCAATTGAACTCCTTGAGTCTATCACTATAAGGTATGTTTTCTAGTCCTTTAATCTGTCAAATGGCTCTTCTCTGAGTTTTTTCTAGTTTATAAACATCCTTTTTGAACTGTGAGCACCAGACCTTGAAACAATATTCCAGTGATGTTCCCTATGTAGACTCTGTACAGCACACAATGATTTTCAGGATTCTGGTCATTTTATAATGCTGATGAACCTCAGTCACTCAGAAGGGATTGAACTCAAACCCTCCTGTGCCACCATGTGGGTCTGCATGCTCCCATAAAATGAAGCCTTTCTTCAACCTATCTGGAAAGCTTTCCAATTTGCAGTTCCTGCAGTCTTAATGTTAGTTAATCAGTGGGTGTTTAACATGGGAGACACACTGGATATGTCAACACTGCAATGTAAACCCAGGATCAGTGGAAATCAGGTCAGCAGAGCTTGGGATTGAGTGTCTACACTGACTGCGCATCCTCCTTGCAAATTTTTGTACCCAGGCCTCAACCTAGGGCTCCAGCATCCATCTCGCTGCATACAGGCCTCCATACAACCAGCCATATCCCAAACTTCCTAACTCCCTCTTGAAATATGGCTGCTCTAGCCCTTTGTTCATGGTGCAGTGTGGGAAAACTTGGTCGCGCACCTGTGTCATAGGAAGTTCAAGCAGCCAGCACCCTCCTGTGCCACCATGTGGGTCTGCATGCTCCCATAAAATGAAGCCAGCCACATGGAGGAGTCGCCATTTGAAGAACTTCGCTCATGTGGACTTTCACTCCCGTGTCAGGAAATGAGCCGAACTTCTGTGAGTTGCTGATGGAGCTGCTGATGGATGTTCCAGCAGCCTTTTCTGACCCACTGAAGGCCCCTGACAAAGCTCATGATGGAGCAGGAGGAGGACACAGACTTGGCAGACTTGCACATGACATTCACATGGTTAAGCACAGGAATAAATTGCCTAGGGTGGTTGTGGAATCTCCATCATTGGACGTTTTTAAGAGCAGGTTTGACAAACACCTGTGAGGAATGGTCTAGGTAAGACACAGTCCTGCCTTGAGTGCAGGGCACTGGACTAGATGACCTCTCTGAAGATTTTATTATAGAATGTTCCTCTACATTAATTGGGATACTCTAATATTTTATGGCTTCACCTTCTCTGTCTTATACAAACATACGGCTTATTTGTATTTCCCATAGGACAAGTCAGCAACATGTTTTAATAAAATTCAGTCTTTACTTTTACCGAGAATTAGGGGGGGTTGGATTGTTTGCTTATTTTAATAGATAGAGCCATTTATGTTTATATATTTATAGGTTAAACTAACATTGGCTTTGATTGTCTATTCCTGAAATAAAAATGTATTTATACAGATCTCAAATGATATTTACTTTACTGTTCAGGAGAAGAATGACATGAAAGAACCAGATTACCGTCTGCATGAGATAGAACTGTTGGCCTGAGGAAGAAAGAGATTAATTGACTTGCCCAAAGTCACAGAAGAAGTCCCTTGAGCATGAGGGAAATGACAGTACCAGGAGCAGCGGGAAGATGGTGAGTCTCTTCTATGCGGTGGGGACACCACTGCTCCACCCACTGATCTACAGCTTATGAACAAGGAGATGAAGGAGGGTCTGAGGAGGACACTATTGGGGGGGCTGTAGGGGGCTCTGCTCTGGCCCCAGTCTGCAGCTGCAGGGACAGGCCCTTCAGGGGACCATAGAATCAGAATCATAGACTATTAGGGTTGGAAGGGATCTCAGGAGGTATCTAGTCCAATCCCCTGCTCAAAGCAGGACTGCCTGCAATTAAATCATCCCAGCCAGGGCTTTGTCAGGCTGGGCCTTTAAAACCTGTAAGGATGGAGATTCCAGCACATCTCTCGTGTTGTCAGATGTTGGCAGTGTGTGTGTTCTCCCAG
>NW_027131534.1:0-25201 GCF_026122565.2 Emydura macquarii macquarii
TTCCCCTGAAGATAACTATCTTTGATTTCCCCCCCCCCCCAGGTTTATGGACTAGCTGCCCTTTTTGTTATCATCCTTGTCTACTGCCTATGCACACTTTACCCTTTATGGTTCTGCTGTGCTGATAAAAAAGACCGCGAGGAAATAGAGAGCCAGCGCAGACTTGAGGAAGAAACTCAAATCTGTATTTCAAAAGAGGAAAAGTATGTGCAGGAAATAGTGAAGAATATCCTGGTATCTACATTTCAGGATCGCCTGAAAAATGTTTCAAATAACTTAAGTATAAAAGGCCTATTTGAAGAAGTAAAGAAGTTTCTTAACCCACCAGCAACACTTCAAACTCCTGGAATGGAAATGGAACCCTTGAATTGAAAATCAAGCTCATACAGCCAATACCAATATAATCTTTGTGGAAATGGCTGCAGCCCCATATCTGTATGGTGACTTTCTTCAATACAACCAGGAACCTGCCCGCCTCCTCCCCCAGCACTTTTTTAAAGAGTAACAAAAATAGAATTTAACAAAAAAAAATCACACTTTATTATGTACTGTTCATATTAGCAGATAGAAAAACAGTTGTATGGCTAAGTGTTCCACACAATATCTCCCAAAGATCAGTAAGGTATCTTAAAAAATGTATGCAAAATGTAATATTGTTTGCAGTGTTTTTGTGTTTGTATTGGTCCCAGGATATTAGAAAGACAAGGGAGGTGTAGGTAATGTCTTTTATTGGACCAGCTTCTGTTGGTGAGAGAGACAAGCTTCCGGGCTTACACAGAGCTCTTCTTCAAGTTACGCATTTTATCTTTCTGTAGAATCTAATGGTCAGATTGCTGATTTTTCCTAAAGAGAATAATCCTAAATATTTCCAGTAATCTGGTGATCAGGGCATATTCTGTATATTGAAGAGCAGTTTTCTTGTGCATTGAAATCATAGCCAAATATCGCTGGTGCTGAGGATTTTTAATCTGTGTCACATTTTCTGTTTCAGAGCTGTCTTTCTCTAGACAGTTTCAGGTGATGTTGTGGAATGTTTCACTTGGCTTGGTCAGGTTTAAGGACCCTTTTTTGTTTTCTCTGTCATTGTTGGTTTATCATGGACGTGCTGGTAGTGACAACTGTTAAAGTTTGTGCTTAGGACTGGAATAAAATCCTGCTGTTCAGTCGTTCAGATAGTCGGTTAGTTTTTCTTAATAGGCTCAATGAATTTTCTTTGTAATTATCATTCTTTATTTTTACTTATGAAATCTTAAAATAAAATTATTTTGAAATACACAATTTGTTTCACTTTTTTTTTTTAATCCAGAATGATAGCCTTGTTCCTTTTGACCAGAGGAGTAGCTCAAAATTTGGGTTCTTGCGGGTTGTTCCAGCTGGGAAAAGAAACTGATGATGGAGTCAGATATCTTTGGTACAAACCTGTTTATTTACAAAGAATTGACAAAGTTCAGTTTGCTTGAGAACCGGAGGAACAAATAAAAGGAAAGTGTTCTTAAAGGTCCAACAGGGTGGTCCTCTGTACTCAACTGATACAGCCGTGCTAAGGGTGCCCACGCCACAGGGTATGCCTGCTATGAGGGGAGAGGTGAGTTTAACTGGTAGGAGTGGGACTGAGTCAAACCCTTCCCTTCTCCCCCTTTCCCACCACTCTGCGATCCATGGTGCTAAAAGGCAACCAAACCAGGTTGGCTGGGGGTAGTGCCACTCAAAAACAAGGATAGAGAGTTGGCTGCAGACTACCAAGGACAATGGGTGGAGCAATGGCGTGAAGTTTGGAGAGAGAGAGACCAATGAGCTTTAACCCCAAAGAAGATGCACGTGATTTTGGCCAACTGGAAAGGCTACTGCTGCTCAGTCTGCAGGGCTTGGTTGATCACAGAAGGAGGTTCCTGGGTGCCAGCAGTGTCCATGAGACCAAGGGATTCCAGAGATCTGGCAATTTCATATTTAGACAGTAGGGGAGTTTATTCCCACCCAATAATCTGGATATCAATGGAGTGCCCGTGCCCAGCATCATTTTGGCAGACCTAGCCTATGCCCTACTGCCCTGGCCCATGAAGCTGTTGGCACAATCCTGTTTTCATGAAATACATGAAAGAACAGAACCACAAACACACACCCACTTCCTACCAAGAGGCACTTCAGCCTGACGCATTGTAACTTTCATCAAAAGCTAAAACCTCAACTGACTGGTGTTGTTCTACCCTTTGAAATGTTCACTTCAGTCTTTCTAAAATATCCATTTACTGCAGAATAATTCAAGTCTGTCTGTACTTTGTATAATTCTGTTTGGTTTAAGATTGTTTGTAAAACCATTCCACTGACCATTTTAGCTGTTAATTATACCCACTTTCAATATATATATTTGTAAAAACCCTATTTTAAGTATAAGAAGCCACACTGTGAAATGTAATATACCTACCTAATTGTAAAAGACACTGGCAAAAAATGAAATAAGGTTTGCTTTAAAAATAATATGTGAATTCTTCAGCTAGGAGTTGGCACTGAGTGACTGGAGTGTGAATGGCTGAGCAATTGAGGTGGGTGTAGACAGGGAGAGTGATTGAAAAATTGGTCTGAGTAAGGAATGTCAAAATAGATGAAGAAAACACCAGCCTCACCTAAATATTTGAGGGAAGAAGAAAGGAGCCAGGATAATCAACAGGCCGAAGAGGAGCCCACCCTGATAACTTTGGAGTCAGCCCATTTCAAAGGACAAAATCTGATCAGGCTTGCAACAATGTGGGTGATTAAGGATCACACCAAGTGCAGATACAGCAGGACAGAGCAAAAACCCACAGACTCACATGGGGTCTTTTCCCTATAAAATGGGACAGAAAGATGAAGGCTGGAGGTTTGGATCTACATCACCAACCAGCCAGGAGCACTGATGTGTATCGGCAGAACCTTGCTCCTCACCCTCATGCTACAGCACCTGGCCAGTGACTACCACGAGCACCTAGAGGCTGGTATCTATAACATCTGTAATACCCCTATGTATGTTTGTCGGTCTCCCTGTCTGTGTATGCCTGTCAGTGTGTGAGTGTGAATGAAAGCACCAGTTGAAACATGTATCTCTGTAATTATAGTACTGATACAATGTTAATACTGTTTTCCTAGTGTTTACATTATTAATACTATTTCACTAAAATAAAGAACAATATTGATGTTGTTACAGTGTTGATACTTTCCTTTTTATTGATACTATTTACCAAATTTCTGTATTCACAATAAACGTGGCTTGTTGCCTTATCCCCTGAAAAAGATCCTGTGATATTTGTTATTTGAATAACAAAGCCCCACCCTGGTGTGAGAGCACATGGCAGAGGAAGGGTTAATCACAAATGGAGCATGTGCAGGACAGAGGTGGAAGGTGCAGGACCGAAGGCAATCTGTTCAGCTGTGCAAGCTGTTCAGATGCCAGATGCCGGGTGCTATGGCATATCATAATTGAGTGTCTTATTTGTATACGCAAATATGCTCCATGCAATTGATGGACTTTGCCCATGTGCTATCTGGAAGGTTCTTTATCTTTAACTGCACTGAATAGTCAAAGTTTCCTTCTCCACACTTCCTGACTAAATGGTCAGAATCAGCTGCCCCCGGGAAGCAGCGTACCAGCCTCCGGCACCATGAATGTCCAGCGTGGAATGCAAGACAGCCTCGAGACTGTCTTCGAGAGGAGTGTGGAAATCCAGATAACCAACGAAACACGAGATGTGACCCTCCATTCCCCCAGGTAAATACCCCCTTTGGCTCCTGCCTCACAGCACCCATGGGCTCTCTGCATACTATCTGTCCTGCATCTCTGTCTGCTTCTTCCAGATACCGAGTCTCTGAGTTCAGCGTTGTCCCCAAAATATTTGTGTCCCCCCCCCTTCCTCCTATGCTCTCTAATTCATTCAAATCTCCAAGGTTTGGAAATTTTGATGCAGAAAATAATGCAACATGAAGAAAGGTTTTCAGTGCAGGAAAGGTGGAAAATCAGAAGCGGGGCAGGACATCACCTGACAAAGAGGGCAAGAATTTATAAAAAGGGTCTGGAGAGCCAAGGGGGAGAGGAGACTCCATGAGGTGAAACAACCCAGAGGGTAGAAATTTGGTGGGCAGGGCCCTTGCCTATGGCGAGGTGTGAGGAGTTACTGCTTCAACAGCCGTGGCCTCCTGCCTCCATGCCCCTGAATCCCACCAGGATTGAAGGAGAGCTATCTATTCACAAAGAGAATGTGTGGCTTTCATGGGAGCATGGGGCTGCTGGTGTTCAACTCTGACGCCTTCGCCCTTGCCAGCTGCAAAATCGGTTCTTGGGTTCGGGTGATCAGAGGTGGTTGGAACTGGGGTTGGCTGCCTCACTCCTTTTTTGTACCATCGTTGGCTATGAAACTCATGTGCCTTAACCACATCAGCCTGATGAGCTAGTGCCTCAGGGCCCTTTGACCCTGCCTGGCTCCCTGAGCCCAGATGGCACCAGGGGAAGGGTGAGCTGGGAAGGGGCGTTGCGGTCAGGTGGGTTCTTGTGTTCTACATGAGCTGTGCTCCCGCGTACTTTACCTGTTCAGTATACAAGAGAAATGGTGTTAGAATCCTGTGTAAAGCGTCTGGGGGTCCATCGACGCTGCAGAAAACGAGTCTCAGAGTCCTGGCAAACAGATATGGGCTTGCGGGGGCTTGCACTATGGTGCTGAAAATAGTTGTGTAGACGGCACTTTGAACTTGTGGCTGAGACTGGCGTGCTGAGACCCACCCTCCTAGCCGGGCTTCAGCGTCTGAGCTCGGCCCAAGCCAGAAGTCTTACCCAGCCATTTTTAGCACCACAGCATGAGTACCGCAAGCCCAAGATGCGCTGCCATGGGTGTTTGCTTGCTGCATGGACACACCCTCAGTGTGTTATCTGCTTTACAATTACCACCTGCCTCCTGAGAGAGCTGAACGGTGACCAGAAGCTCTCACTTCTAAGGGCTAGTCTACACTGAAAACTCACAGCAGCACAGCTGAATGGGTACAACTGTGCCGCTGTACGAGCGCTCACGTGACCACGTTACGTTGATGGTGGAGAACTCACCCGCCGACATAATAAAACCACCTAACTGAGTGACGGTAGCTAGGTCGACGGGAGACGCTCTCCCACCCATATAGCGCTGTCCACACAGGCACTGATGCTGGCAAAACGTGTGTCACCGTGGGGGAGGGGGGGTTTCACACCCCCGAGCAACAAAAGTGTGTCGGCATAAATGCTAGTGTAGACAAGGCCGAAGTGGAGTGCTGGGAGATGGTTGCTAAGCAACGGGGGCATCTGAAGGGTCAGCACTGCACCCAAGGGCTAGGCAAGTTGACAGCTCTTGGCAGGGGATGCTAGATAGAGGGTCTGTACCCCAAGAGAGTGCATAGGGAGCTCAAGACTCCTTTCAGGCTCCAGAGACTTACAACACCCAAGACCCAGGGGCCAGGATTCCCCTCCCAGCTGTCTAGTGAGCGGCTGAGTGGGGGCCCTCAGCTCAGATCTGCGACACCAGTCGCACCAGCTTTAAGTGGGCGCATTTCCATTGGAGTCAACAGAGCTGCATTTGGTTGCTTCAGTCCTAAAATATTTGCAAATGCAGTGCACGGACCCTTTCTAACCTCTCCCCGTTAGTTTCCTGCCACCCCCGTGCTGTCCTCAATTAGTAGCACTGCACTGTGCTCATCTCAAGCCCTCCCTTCCACAGGAGTTACTGCGTGAGCGGCCACAGCCTTCAGCCGCCTTCCCCCCGAATCCTGCCGGGATCCAAGGAGAACTGTCTGTTCACGAAGGGCAGGTACAGCTTTCGTGGCAGCGTGGGGCTGCTGGTGTACAACTCAGACACCTTCACCCTCGCCGTCATGTTCTCCAACCCCTTTGACTACAACTTCCACTGCATTGAGTTTGCCCTCGAGATCTCCCCAGGCAAAGACCACCTCGGCAAAATGGAGGAAATCTATGCAAGGATGTACAATTGTATGCCCGCCGACGGCTGCACGATGTTCAAGAAAGCCAAGCTGGGTGAGTGCCAGGAAGCGCTCGTGGTCACTGCAGGGAATATCCGTGTCATGGCCACCATGTCGAATGCTGCTAAAGCCGTCATTAAAGTGCTCGTGGAGGATAAAGGGACTCCACCTCCTTACTCACAGATCCCCGCTGACTGCACGACACGCTCCTATGGTAAGGGCTGCAGCTAGCACTGACATCCAGCCTAAGACATCACATGGGTCTCACCTACAGGAAGAAATAACCCCCTATTGTGTAGACATCTGCGTAGTGCAGGAATCTGCCTGGGGACAGAACAGGTCCCCACTTATCAGAGTGCTTGTAAAGTGCATAGACAACGCGATAGATTGCTTCATTCTCAAGCCAGAAGGGACCCTTGTGATCATCTAAGCTGACCTCCTGTATAACCCAGTCCAGAGAATTCTCACAAAATAATTCCGTTTAGACTGCAGCCTAACTAATAAAATAAATAAAGTCTGAAAGACAATGATCTTGTGACCCTTGCTTTGAATTTGCGCCAAGTTGTTCACGTTGTGTTAGCCGCTGGGGGGATAGTAAAATGGGCTTCAGGGAAATAACAGGTCTAAATAATGTCTGATTCTTTTCTCATTTACTGCCCTTTTAGAATTATGTAAACTCACTGCAGTCAGTGGGTGACTCCAGATGTACCCCAAGGGAACTGAGATCTGATTATGGCCCAGGACAGAATCAATGACATTTTCATTTTAGGTTCCATTTATTTCAGACTAAGGAAAAATAACAAAGAATGAATATAAAGTTCCCGTGTGAGAAAGGGATGTGAGAAAGCACGCGAGTGTGAATCCTCGTCACAAGAGATTTAAATGCTTTATTGCTCCCAGCCTGCCCTTTGCTTGTTCCCAGCCCCAGGTAATTTCCCCTCCATTTCTCTTTGCAGTTCATTTTAAATGAGTCACTTCTGATTGCAGTCATTCTGCTCTGGCCCATTTGGTTTATACACTTAGAGCGCAATAAAGGCCCTTCCGGGTCTAGAGGAACTGGTTCTCCCTTGGTGTGATAGTGCAGGAAAGATTACGCCATGTGTGGTGTTGTGCAGTGTTAGGAGATCATGTGACGGAAGACCCGGCTGTAACGTTAAGGCTGGAGGAGATGGCTCTCTGGCTGTTGTGGGTTCCCTAGAACTGAATTCACCAAGGGGTGGATTCTCTGTACCTTGAAGACTTTAAACCATGATTTGAGGACTTCAATAACTCAGTCACAGGTTAGGAGTGTATTACAGGCGTGGGTAGGTGAAGTTCTGTAGCCTGCATTGTGCAGGAGATCAGAAATAGAAAATCATATTGGTCCTTTCTGACCTTAAAGTCTATGAGTGTATGAGGGTGCTGTAAATTCACAGCCTCAGAGCTGCACTGACACTGGTTTTATTCTAATGTATACCCCAGACTTTGCCCTAAATAAAGGAGAACAGATAACAAGCGTTCCCTGCCCTATACAGCTGCTGGAGAATGCCCCCAGACACCAGCCTGCAGCCTGTGCTTGCTTCTTGTTTTACGTCCAGTGTAAGCTCTTTGTCCCTTTGTTCTCTCTTTGTCCTGCACCGAGCAGAGTAGGGCCCTGGCCTCTGGCTGCTTCCAAAACCGAAATAAATAAATAACTGCTTAGACAATCTTTGCATGCACTAACACCACTCCTATGTGCAAGGATGGCACACCCGCAGCCCCTGGGATAAAGACTATCCCTGTCTGGGTGCAGCCAGCCCCACAGCCTTTTCTGCAAGAATGCCAGGGCAGCAACCACAATCTCCTGGTCCCGAATCACAAAGATGGAGGGTGCCTGGAACCAGCAGGCTCTAGACACTCCAGAGGGGGGCCGTGCGAAGGTGAAATTCCACCGTGTCTGGGCTGACCAGGAAAGATGGGCTGGAATGGGGGAAAAAAACCCTCTGCAGAGGTAAGGCCTGAGTGTGTGTGTGTGTGTGTGTGTGTGTGTGTGTGTGTGTATTATCTCTGCATGTGTGTGAATGCACACATAGCACTGTAAATATAAACCAGATGTTCGATGGCAGTTTCCCATTAGAGATGCTGGAACATTTTTCATCCCCTCACGTAACTGCTACCGTAGCATATTGAGCACACCAGTACTCAGCGGCTACAGCCTATTGTAACACATTAACAATGAGAAATTTCTTCCCTGACCTGGCAGTTCCTTTAAATGAACGTGTCCCACTGCAGCCGTTTTGTTCTATTTGGAGCTAGGTTTGAAATGGAAACGGCAGTGAATTCAACCCAGCAGCACGTGCTGGACCAGGCTTTCACTTCTATCTGCCATGCTATTCATTTCACTGGGCCTTCCTGGGAGGAACTGAGAGCAGAATGAACCCATCGTGCTTAGCGCAATGCATGGGGAAGAAATGGGACGTTCCCCCTTCTGCAAGTGAGTTGGACCCCAGTGGTAAAGAGGGGGGGATAGACAATTCGGTTATGGGTGCAGACTGCCAGAGCAGGGAGCCAGGGATGGGTGCTCTGTTGGGGTGAGTAACAGCTAAGATGTTCAGACTTCATTGCTGGAAATATTGACAGGGGGCAAAGACTCAGCAGTTAGTGCATCTGCTCTTCCACATTCAGTCACCCTTGCTACGCCGATCTCTTTTCCATCTGGGTCATTTGCTAAGACTATGGGTCTTTGGGGCGAGGACTATATATTGAGTGCATGCACGTACAGCACCTAGCACAATGAGGCCCTGCTTTCTCATAAATTATAAATGATATGGTATAAACTATAATAAAGGAGCTGGCCAGGACAATCACTTATATTTAAAGTGTATTTATGGCCAGAAATGTGCCAATTTGCTAACACTCATTTCTGCTCCATGGCTCGGTTTCCTTTATGTCCCATGCATTGTCAGCATCACTGCAATTAAGTCAATCTTTCTTTTTACTGTTGCAAACATTCTGTGAGGCAGATTAAAAAAAAAGCTCAAAAAAGCTCAGTTTTCACACAGTAAAACGGCTTTTATTTCTAACCTGATCAGATTCCACCCAGATGCCTCCCCACTCCTCCAGTGGGAATGAACATGGAAGTTCAAGGGGCTGTCTTTGAATGTTTATCACACCTCCAGCCCGGTGGAATTGGCAAAGGCAAATAACTTGACTCACTAGCAGCCCGCAGTGAGTGACCAGGAATCATAGCCTATAGAGAGAATGCGTGCTTACATTATACAGTATGTGTTGAAATGTAAATAGGCCCAAAAATCAATTTCCTAAAAAATAGGCTTGACAATAGTCGATGGAGGTATGGGAAAATATGAATGAAGTAAACTGAGAGAGCTCCGAGACAAGTTAGATATAAATTTGGACATAGCCCCATGTTATGTTGTAAACATTTGTGGTTCCAACTGTTTTTACAAGTGTTTTAGATAAAATGTTAACGGTTTGAAAAATGCTATCTATATTGATAGTTACTGGCACAGAATTTACACAGATGTTAATTATCATGAGGCTAAATGCCCAATGGGAAAGTAGAAGATATTCATGGTAAAAAAAATGGATTTAATGCTAGTGAATTAAGGGGTGTAATTGTAAGTGATTATAAAGAGGGTAGCATGCTGATTTTAGAGAGGTGTTCCCATCTACCATCACGGTACTGTTAGAGAAAGGACAATAAACCCATTTCTCCCATCCAAGAGCTGAGCACCCTGAATGTACCATTGCCTCGTAGAATGGGAGTGTCAATGCAGTGTGTGCGAATATCGTAATATCTGTTTGCTTCAACTATTTTATTTTGTATAAAGTCTTTAATGTGATCACTTGTTGCATCATTCACAGTCCTCCACTAAGTTGCCTGTCGCTGCCCTGCAGGCTCGAACCTTAAAAAGTTTTGTCTGGTTTTATTCCTTGTCTTTAAACTACTCATTGGCAACCCATAAAACAAAGGTTGCAGAATGGCTTTGGCAAGGGGGAATTGATGGCTGTGTTTCTACACATGACAGCCTCAATTCTGATCTCAGCTACATTTGGGTGAATCTGGAGTAGCTCCATTTACTTCCGTGGAGTTACTCTGGAATTACCCTGAATCTGGCCAGAGATCAGCACCTGACATTGAATTGGATCGCAACCCAGAGAGAGCCCAGAACAGGGATTTGCCATTGGGCTGAACTTAACCCCATCACTGCCGTTCTTTCAAACAGACACTCAGCCTGTGAATACCAAAGATCAGAGAAATATCAGTTCTCAGCATCTGCCCGTGTTATGAGCTCCATGCAGGCAGCCCCCTGTGCCATGCAGAAGTCTGCTGAGTTGAGGGGGGTTTCACATGGGAGCAGGGTGACTTGGACAGGGCTCAGTGCGGGATCTGGCTCTCCCTGCTCTGTAGGGGATGTTGCCACAATGAACGGATTGTATCTGGCCTGTTTAAAAAGGGAGCAATAGTAAAAATTCTGTCTTGCCTCCCTATCCCCCTCCTGCCTTTGTGGCGCATGGCATCCTGCAGCCTGAAAATGGAAACCCTTGGCCTCAGATGCAGGGCTCAATTAGTACGGCAGAACCAAAAAGGGTAAAGTGTGCATAGGCAGTAGACAAGGATGATAACAAAAAGGGCAACGAATCCACAAACTTGGGGGGGAGGAAATCAAAGATAGTTATTTTCATGGGACTTTTTCTTTATACATCTTTTGCATCTCACCAAAATGGATATGTCCTTTGATATAAATGTAGTGACACAGATCTATTTACAGTACAAAAATACTCTCTTCAACCAGATGTGGGGACAGGTAATGGGGGAATCTTTCAGTGTTACTTAGACTGATGGACAAAACTCAAATGTTTTGGAGTTTGGATTTGGCAAAGCAGTTAAAATTCTGTCATTATCATTATTTACTACACTACCAAGCCTTATGTCATCTGCAAACTTTATCAGCAATGATTTTATATTTTCTACCAGATCATTGATAAAGATATTAAATAGTATTGAGCTGAAAGCAGATCCCTGAGGGACCCCCACTAGAAACATTTCCACTGGATGAAGTGTCCCCATTTACAATTTCTTTTTGAGATCTATCAGTTATCCAGTTTTAAATCCATTTAAAGTGGGGTCCATTGCTTTTCTATTTCTGATCTCCTGCACAACACAGGCTACAGAACCTTACCTACCCACGCCTGTAATACACTCCGAACCTGTGACTGAGTTATTGACGTCCTCAAATCATGGTTTAAAGACTTCAAGGTACAGAGAATCCACCCCTTGGTGAATTCAGTGCTAGGGAACCCACAACAGCCAGAGAGCCATCTCCTCCGGCCTTAACGTTACAGCCGGTTCCTCCGCCACACGATCTCCTAACACTGCACAGCACCACACATGGCGTAATCTTTCCTGCACTATCACACCAAGGGAGAACCAGTTCCTCTAGACCCGGAAGGGCCTTTATTGCGCTCTAAGTGTATAAACCAAATGGGCCAGAGCAGAATGACTGCAATCAGAATTGACTCATTTAAAATGAACTGCAAAGAGGAATGGAGGGGAAATTATCTGGGGCTGGGAACAAGTCAAGGGCAGGCTGGGAGCAATAAAGCATTTAAATCTCTTGTGACGAGGATTCACACTCGCGTGGTTTCTCACATCCCTTTCTCACATGGGAACTTTATATTCATTCTTTGTTATTTTTCCTTAGTCTGAAATAAATGGAACCTAAAATGAAAATATCATTGATTCTGTCCTGGGCCATATTCAGATCTCAGTTCCCTTGGGGTACCATCTGGCGTCACCCACTGACTGCAGTGAGTTTACACCATTCTAAAAGGGCGGTAGATGAGAGAAGAATCAGACATTATTTAGACCTGTTATTTCCCTGAAGCCCATTTTACTATCCCCCCAGCGGCTAACACAACGTGAACAACAGGGCGCCAATTCAAAGCAAGGGTCACAAGATCATTGTCTTTCAGACTTTATTTATTTTATTAGTTAGGCTGCAGTCTAAACGGAATTATTTTGTGAGAATTCTCTGGACTGGGTTATACAGGAGGTCAACCTAGATGATCACAAGGGTCCCTTCTGGCTTGAGAATGAAGCAATCTATCGCGTTGTCCATGCACTTTACAAGCACTCTGATAAGTGGGGACCAGTTCTGTCCCCAGGCAGATTCCTGCACTACGCAGATGTCTATGCAATAGGGGGTTATTTCTTCCTGTAAGTGAGACCCGTGTGATGTCTTAGGCTGGATGTCAGTGCTAGCTGCATTCCTTACCATAGGAGCATGTCGTGCAGTCTGCGGGGTTCTTTGAGTAAGGAGGTGGAGTCCATTTATCCTCCACGAGCACTTTAATGACGGCTTTAGCAGCATTCGACATGGTGGCCATGACACGGATATTCCCTGCAGTGACCACGAGCGCTTCCTGGCACTCACCCAGCTTGGCTTTCTTGAACATTGTGCAGCCATTGGTGGGCATACAATTGTACATCCTTGCATAGATTTCCTCCATTTTGCCGAGGTGATCTTTGCCTGGGGAGATCTCGAGGGCAAACTCAATGCAGTGGAAGTTGTAGTCAAAGGGGTTGGAGAACATGACGGCGAGGGTGAAGGCGTCTGAGTTGTACACCAGCAGCCCCACGCTGCCACGAAAGCTGTACCTGCCCTTCGTGAACAGACAGCTCTCCTTGGATCCCGGCAGGATTTGCGGGGAAGGCGGCTGAAGGCTGTGGCCGCTCATGCAGTAACTCCTGTGGAAGGGAGGGCTTGAGATGAGCACGGTGCAGTGCTAGCTACTTGAGGACAGCACGGGGGTGGCAGAAAACTAACGGGGAGGGGTTAGAAGGGGTCCGTGCACTGCATTTGCAAATATTTTAGGACTGAGGCAACCAAATGCAGCTCTGTTGACTCTAATGGAAATATGCCCACTTAAAGCTGGTGCGACTGGTGTCGCAGATCTGAGCTGAGGGCCCCCACTCAGCCGCTCACTAGACAGCTGGGAGGGGAATCCTGGCCCCTGGGTCTTGGGTGTTTTAAGTCTCTGGAGCCTGAAAGGAGTCTTGAGCTCCCTATGCACTCTCTTGGGGTGCAGCACCCCCTCCCAAGAGCTGTCCACTTGCCTAGCCCTTGGGTGCAGTGCTGACCCTTCAGATGCCCCCGTTGCTTAGCAACCATCCCCCAGCACTCCACTTTGGCCTTGTCTACACTAGCATTTATGCCGACACACTTTTGTCGCTCAGGGGAGTGAAAAAACACGGCCCCCCCTCCGTGACATACTTTTTGCCAGCATCAGTGCCTGTGTGGACAGTGCTATATTGGTGGGAGAGAATCTCCCGTCGACCTAGCTACCGTCACTTTTTAAGTGTAGACTTCAGTCACAGTTTTCAGTGTAGACTAGCCCTTAGAAGTGAGAGCCTTCTGGTCACCATTCAACTCTCTCAGGAGGCAGGTGGTAATTGTAGAGCAGATAACACACTGAGGGTGTGTCTATGCGGCAAGCAAACACCCACGGCAGCGCGTCTTGGGCTTGTGGGGCTCATGCTGTGGTGCTAAAAATGGCCGTGCAAGCCTTCTGACTTGGGGTGGAGCTCAGACTGGCTGTGAGCAAAGAAACTCCAGGAAGGACACACCCAATGAAGCAGGAGAACCCCCATGTTCTTAAAGGTCAAATAGGTCAATTTTGGGGTCTCGCAGGTTGTTCCAGCTGGGAGGAGAAACTAATGATGGAGTCAGATATCTTTGGTGCAAACCTGTTTATTTACAAAGAATTGACAAAGTTCAGTTTGCTTGAGAACCGGAGGAACAAATAAAAGGAAAGTGTTCTTAAAGGTCAAACAGGGTGATTGTCTGTACTCAACTGATACAGCCGTGCTACGGGTGCCCACGCCACAGGGTCTGCCTGCCACCAGGGGAGAGGTGTGTTTAACCGGTAGGAGTGGGACTGGGTCAAACCCCTCCCCTTCCCTTCTCCCCCTTTCCCACCACTCTGCGATCCATGGTGCCATAAGGCAACCAAACCAGGTTGGCTGGGGCTAGTGCCACTCAAAAACAAGGATAGAGAGTTGGCTGCAGACTACCAACGACAATGGGTGGAGCAATGGCGTGAAGTTCGGAGAGAGAGAAGAAAGAAACTAGAGAAGTGTGCTGCTTGCCTGGAGCTAGGATTCGGGATGTGACGGAGAGACTGCCAAAACTTATCAAGTCCTCAGACCGCTACCCCTTCCTGCTTCTCCACGTGGGCACCAATGACACTGCCAAGAATGATCTTGAGCGGATCACTGCAGACTATGTGGCTCTGGGAAAAGAGATAAAGGAGTTTGAAGTGCAAGTGGTGTTCTCATCCATCCTCCCTGTTCAGGGAAAAGGCCCAGGTAGGGACCGTCGCATTGTGGAAGTAAATGCGTGGTTACGCAGGTGGTGTCGAAGAGAGGGCTTTGGATTCTTCGATCATGGGATGTTGTTTCAGGAAGAAGGACTACTAGGAAGAGACGGGATTCATCTAACGAAGACAGGGAAGAGTATCTTCGCAGACAGGCTGGCTAACTTAGTGAGGAGGGCTTTAAACTAGTTTCGACGGGGGACGGGGACCTAAGCCCGAAGGTTAGTGGGGAAGAGGGACACCGCAAGGAAGCAGAAGGAGGAGGGGGCAGCAGGGGAGGCCTCCCGATTCATACTGTGAAAGTAGGCCAGTCGGCTACTTATCTCAAGTGCCTGTACACAAATGCAAGAAGCCTGGGAAACAAGCAAGAGGAACTGGAAGTCCTGGCACAGTCAAGAAACTACGACATGATTGGAATAACTGAGACTTGGTGGAATAACTCTCACGATTGGAGCGCTGTCATGGATGGGTATAAACTGTTCAGGAAGGACAGGCAGGGGCGAAAGGGGGAGGAGTTGCACTGTATGTAAGAGAGCACTATGACTGCTCTGAGCTCCAGTATGAAACTGGAGATAAGTCAGTTGACTGTCTCTGGGTTAAGCTTAGAAGCAAGAACAATAAGCGTGATGTCGTGGTGGGTGTCTGTTACAGACCACCAGACCAGGAGGATGAGGTAGATGAGGCTTTCTTTACTCAACTGGGGAAAGTTTCCAGTTCACAGGGCCTGATTCTCATGGGAGACTTCAATCACCCTGATATCTGCTGGAAGAGCAATACAGCAGAGCACAAACAATCCAGGAAGTTTTTGGAGAGTGTCGCAGACAATTTCCTGGTGCAAGTGCTGGAGCAACCAACTAGGGGCCGTGCTTCTCTTGACCTGCTGCTCACAAACAGGGAAGATTTGGTAGGGGAAGTAGAAGTGGGTGGCAACCTAGGCAGCAGTGACCATGAGATGGTCGAGTTCAGGATCCTGATGAAAGGAAGAAAGGGGAACAGCAGGATACGGACCATGGACTTCAGAAAAGCGGACTTTGATTCCCTCAGGGAACTGATGGGCAGGATTCCCTGGGAGGCTAATATGAGGGGAAAGGAACCCAAGAGAGCTGGCTGTATTTTAAGGAGACCTTATTGAGGGCACAAGAGCAAACCATCCCGATGTGCAGAAAGAATAGCAAATATGGTAGGCGTCCAGCTTGGCTTAACAAAGAAGTCTTTGGCGAACTTAAACGCAAAAAAGAAGCTTACAAGAAGTGGAAGCTTGGTCAGATGACTAGGGAGGATTATATAAACACTGCTCGAACGTGCAGGAATGAAATGAGGAAGGCCAAAGCACAATTGGAGTTGCAGCTAGCAAGGGACGTGAAGGGGAACAAAAAGGGTTTCTACAGGCATGTTGTCAACAAGAGGAAGATTCGGGAAAGTGTAGGCCCCTTAAAGAAAGAGGGAGGCGACCTAGTGACGGAGGATGTGGAGAAAGCTGAGGTACTCAATGCCTTTTTTGCTTCTGTCTTCACAGACAAGATCAGCTCCCAGACTGCTGTACTGGGTGGCACAGAATGGGAAGGAGGCGAACATCCCGCAGTGCTGAAGGAACAGGTTCAAGACTATTTAGAAGGATTGGACATTCACAAGTCCATGGGGCCGGATGCAATGCACCCGAGGGTGCTGAGGGAGTTGGCTGAGGTGATTTCAGAGCCATTGGCTATTATCTTTGAAAGCTCGTGGCAACAGGGGGAGGTCCCTGAGGACTGGAAAAAAGCAAATATAGTGCCCATCTTCAAAAAAGGGAGGAAAGAGGATCCGGGGAACTACAGACCGGTCAGCCTCACCTCAATCCCTGGAAAGATCATGGAGCAGGTCCTTAAGGAATCCATTTTAAGGCACTTGGAAGAGAGGAAGGTGATCAGGAACAGTCAACACGGATTCACCAAGGGAAAGTCATGCCTGACCAACCTGATTGCTTTCTATGATGAGGTGACTGGCTCTGTGGATGTAGGGAAGGCGGTGGATGTGATATACCTTGACTTTAGCAAAGCTTTTGATACGGTTTCTCACAGTATTCTTATCAGCAAGTTAAAGAAGTATGGGTTGGATGAAAGGACTATAAAATGGATAGTGAACTGGCTAGAGCATAGGGCTCAACGAGTAGTGATCAATGGCTCCATGTCTAGCTGGCAACCGGTCACAAGCGGAGTTCCCCAGGGGTCGGTCCTGGGACCGGTTTTGTTCAACATCTTTATTAATGATCTGGAGGATGGGGTAGATTGCACCCTCAGCAAGTTTGCGGACGACACTAAGCTGGGGGGAGTGGTAGATACCCTGCAAGGTAGGGATAGGATACAGAGTGACCTAAACAAACTGGAGGATTGGGCCAAAAGAAATCTAATGAGGTTCAACAAAGAAAAGTGCAGAGTCCTCCACTTAGGAAGAAAGAATCCCATGCACAGCTATAGACTGGGGACCGACAAGCTGGGCAGCAGCTCTGCAGAAAAGGACCTGGGGGTAACGGTGGATAAAAAGCTGGATATGAGTCAGCAGTGTGACCTGGTTGTCAAGAAGGCCAATGGCATATTGGGCTGCATTAGGAGGGGCATTACTAGCAGGTCACGGGAAGTGATTATTCCCCTCTATTCGGCATTGGTGAGGCCGCATTTAGAATATTGTGTCCAGTTTTGGGCCCCCCAATACAAAAAGGATGTGGACAAGTTGGAGAGAGTCCAGCGGAGGGCAACAAAAATGATTAGGGGGCTGGAGCACAGGACTTATGAGGAGAGGTTGAGGGAACTGGGCTTGTTTAGTCTGCAAAAGAGAAGAGTGAGGGGGGATTTGATAGCGGCCTTTAACTACCTGAAAGGGGGTTCTAGGGAGGATGGGGCTAGGCTGTTCTCGGTGGTCGCAGATGACAGAACAAGGAGCAACGGTCTCAAGTTGCAGGGAGGGAGGTCTAGGTTGGACATTAGGAAAAAGTTTTTTACTAGGAGGGTGGTGAAGCACTGGAATGGGTTACCTAGGGAGGTGGTGGAATCTCCATCCTTAGAGGTTTTTAAGCTGCGGCTTGACAAAGCCCTGGTTGGGATGATATAGCAGAGGTTAGTCCTGCTTTGAGCAGGGGGTTGGACTAGATGACCTCCTGAGGTCCCTTCCAACTCTAATATTCTATGATTCTAAAGAAAGAGCAGTCACAGGCTGGAAACCGATGAGCTTTGACCCAAAGAAGATGCACGTGATTTTGGCCAACTAGAAAGGCTACTCCATCAAGACTGTAGGAGATGTCGCAGAAGATTAGTGTCATAGGAGACGTTGTTAGTAGTAAAGAACTAGAATCAGATTGCTGGTGCGCCAGTCCAGCTGTTCCCTTACAGCTATTGAAAGCTATACAAGGCAGTTTGTAACCAGCCGTCTTTGGATGCAACACTGCATTTCATTGGAACAACCAATTATGAGGCTTGTAACTTTTTCACTTTCATCTTTACTCATTACACTTAGTTATTTCTGCAAGAGGATAAGAGATAAAATTCAAGGACCACACATGTTCACTAGTTCCCTAGTTTAGCACAGAATTGGTCATAGGGTAAAATGGCAGTTAGAAACAAGTACTTTGGTGCTTGGAAAAGCAGCCTTCCTGTTATATCTGTGTCATTTTGCTCTTTAATTTTGGTAGTGGTTGAAGAAGTAATTGAAAGTGAATTTAAATGTCCTCAAAGGAAGGATTTGAAAATTCTCTACGGCTTGTCATTTTTCATTTTTCCAGCCCTTATTTTGCTTGTCCTGAGCTTGATACTTCAGCAGGATTTCATTGAATGGGCTCGCTGTTCAAAAACAGACAATCGTGACGGCTGTTCAAAAACAGACAATCGTGACCACCGCTGTGAAATAGTGGGTAAGGGTGTTGGATCTTCTGTTTTATGGTGTGTGATTCTCCTCATTGATGGCAGATACAGTGATTGCATACATTCGGCATTCAAGGGAAACAGCACAGAACCCACAGTAGAAACAACACCAACAAAGCCACCCAGTGATGCTTATATAATATCACAGGTAAGAGCCTATCTGAGGTAGGGGACATAACTATTTCAGGCATTTTACTTTCCTCCGTATTTTATTTGCAAAAACCCTGGAAAATATATAGTTAGAGAAATAGTTTTATGTTGTTGAATAATTTATAAAGCAGTAGTTTTTAACGGTATTTGATTATTTGTTTTTAATTGTATTGTATGTGTTTTTATTTTTTAAAATGGATAGATCAATGTAAGTTAGTAAGCTCATCCTTCATGAAACTTAAAGTTGGACATTGAAGATCTATCACATTCAAGAGTTACTACAATACTTCCATTGGCATTTTTCACTCAGCTCGTAAAATGAGTTCTATAAATAACTTTGAATAAAAGTTAGGGAAAAATACTAGCTGGTGGATATGAAACAGTTAAATTCAAATATCAAAGAGTTCTTTGGTTCAAAGTCGGAGTCTCCTTTAAAATGTTAGCATTTCACAACAGCTACTGTAGACAGCAATACCTGAGTCTTATTTATTTCTTCAAATTTCTAAAAAAATAAAAACAGTCCCATCTTTGATTGCAGGTGCTCAAGCAATAAATAAAAATTCACAAAATTAGATCCAAATACTAGAACTAATGTCCAAAATCTTGCAAATAACCAGCATTCCCTTATTTTCAATACTGTATAACATACTTTTCTAGCCTAGGGATTAATGTAATCAGAATAACCTGAACATAAAATAATGTCAGTCTCACCAAATTTAAGAAATTCTTCAATAGTTTTATTTTTTATTATTTGTCTGAATTTAACAATGAACATTTTCAATATAATAAACAGAAAATTAATAATTCTACCCGTGTTATGGTTCCTTCTGGGGACATTCAAGTCTCAGGACGTTCCAGAGGCCTGGGAGAAAAGGCCAAGTTGTGCCAATATTTCAAAAGGATGACTCGGGTAAATGCAGGCCGGGTAACTGGACATTGATCCTGGGCAAAATAATGCAACAGCTGATACAAGATTCACTGACTAAAGAATTAAAGGATGATAACATAATACATACCAATCAACATGGTTTCATGGACAGTAGGTCTTATTAGACAGAGTTGATACTGGTTTTTGATGAGATCACAAGTTTGGTCGACAAAGGTAGCTGCGTTGACATATGTTTAGACTTCTGTAAGGCATTAAATTTGGTGTCATGTTACATTCTGATAAAAATAACACATTAGAAAAGCAATGGACCCCACTTTAAATGGATTTAAAACTGGCTAACTGATAGATCTCAAAAAGAAATTGTAAATGGGGACTCTTCATCTAGTGGAAATGTTTCTAGTGGGGGTCCCTCAGGGATCTGTTTTCAACTCAATACTATTTAATATCTTTATCAATGATCTGGTAGAAAATATAAAATCATTGCTGATAAAGTTTGCAGATGACATAAGGCTTGGTAGTGTAGTAAATAATGATAATAACAGAATTTTAACGGCTTTGCCAAATCCAAACTCCAAAACATTTGAGTTTTGTCCATCAGTCTTAGTAACACTGAAAGATTCCCCCATTACCTGTCCCCACATCTGGTTGAAGGGAGTATTTTTGTCCTGTAAATAGATCTGTGTAGCTACATCTATATCAAAGGACATATCTATTTTGGTGGGATGCAAAAGATGCATAAAGAAAAATTCCCCTGAAGATAACTATCTTTGATTTCCTCCCCCCCAGGTTTTTGGACTAATTGCCCTTCTTGTTATCATCCTTCTCTGCTGCCTATGCACACTTTACCCTTTTTGGTTCTGCCGTGCTAATAAAAAAGACCGCGAGGAAATAGAGAGCCAGCGCATACTAGAGGAAGAAACTCAAATCTGTATTTCAAAAGAGGAAAAGTATGTGCAGGAAATAGTGAAGAATATCCTGGTATCTAAATTTCAGGATCGCCTGAAAAACGTTTCAAATAACTTAAGTATAAAAGGCATATTTGAAGAAGTAAAGAAGTTTCTTAACCCACCAGCAACACCTCAAACTCCTGGAATGGAAATGGAACCCTTGAATTGAAAATCAAGCTCATATAGCCAATACCAATATAATCTTTGTGGAAATGGCTGCAGCCCCATATCTGTATGGTGACTTTCTTCAATACAACCAGGAACCTGCCCGCCTCCTCCCCCAGCACTTTTTTAAAGAGTAACAAAAATAGAATTTAACAAAAAAAAATCACACTTTATTATGTACTGTTCATATTAGCAGATAGAAAAACAGTTGTATGGCTAAGTGTTCCACACAATATCTCCCAAAGATCAGTAAGGTATCTTAAAAAATGTATGCAAAATGTAATATTGTTTGCAGTGTTTTTGTGTTTGTATTGGTCCCAGGATATTAGAAAGACAAGGGAGGTGTAGGTAATGTCTTTTATTGGACCAGCTTCTGTTGGTGAGAGAGACAAGCTTCCGGGCTTACACAGAGCTCTTCTTCAAGTTACGCATTTTATCTTTCTGTAGAATCTAATGGTCAGATTGCTGATTTTTCCTAAATATTTCCAGTAATCTGGTGAGCAGGGCATATTCTGTATATTGAAAAGCAGTTCCCTTGTACATTGAAATCATAGCCAAATATCCCTGGTGCTGAGGATTTTTAATCTGTGTCACATTTTCTGTTTCAGAGCTGTCCTTTTCTCAAGACAGTTTCAGGTGATGTTGTGGAATGTTTCATTTGGCTTGGTCAGGTTTAAGGACCCTTTTTTGGTTTCTCTGTCATTCTTGGTTTATCATGGACGTGCTGGTAGTGACAACTGTTAAAGTGTATGCTTAGGACTGGAATAAAATCCTACTGTTCAGTCGCTCAGATAGTCGGTTAGTTTTTCTTAATATGCTCACTGAATTTTCTTTGTAATTATCATTCTTTATTTTTACGTATGGAATCTTAAAATACAATTATTTTGAAATACACAATTTGTTTCACTTTTTTTTTTAACCAGAATGATAGCATTGTTCCTTTTGACCAAAGGAGTTATTCAAACTTTGGGATCTTGCAGGTTGTTCCAGCTGGGAGGAGAAACTGACAGTAGGGTCAGGTATCTTTGGTGCAACCCTGTGTATTTACAAAGAATTGACAAAGTTCAGTTTCCTTGAGAACCCGAGGAACAAATAAAAGGAAAGAGTGTTCTTAAAGATCAAATAGGGTGGTTCGCTGTACTCAACTGATACAGCCGTGCTGAGGGTGCCCAAGCCACAGGGTGTGCTTGCTACCAGGTGAGAGGACCAGGAGAGAGGTGTGTTTAACTGGTAGGAGTGGGACTGGGTCAAACCCCTCCCCTTCCCTTCTCCCCCTTTCCCACCACTCTGCGATCCATGGTGCCAGAAGGCAACCAAACCAGGTTGGCTGGGGGTAGTGCCACTCAAAAACAAGGATAGAGAGTTGGCTGCAGACTACCAAGGACAATGGGTGGAGCAATGGCGTGAAGTTCGGAGAGAGAGAGACCGATGAGCTTTGACCCTAAAGAAGATGCACGTGATTTTGGCCAACTGGAAAGGCTACTGCTGCTCAGTCTGCAGGGCTTGGTTGATCACAGAAGGAGGTTCCTGGGTGCCAGCAGTGTCCATGAGGCCAAGGGATTCCAGAGATCTGGCAATTTCATATTTAGACACTATGGGAGTTTATTCCCACCCAATAATATGCATATCAATGGAGTGCCCGCACCCAGCGTAATTTTGGCAGACCTAGTCTATGCCCTACTGCCCTGGCTCATGAAGCCCCACCCTGATGTGAGAGCACATGGCAGAGGAAGGGTTAATCACAAATGGAGAATGTGCAGGACAGAGGTGGAAGGTGCAGGACTGAAGGCAACCTGTTCAGCTATGCAAGCTGTTCAGACGCCAGATGCCGGGTGCTCTGGCATGTCATAATTGAATGTCTTATTTGTATACGCAAATATGCTCCATCCAATTGATGGACTTTGCCCATGTGGTATCTGGAAGGTTCTTTATCTTTACATGCACTGAATAGTCAAAGTTTCCTTCTCCAGACCTCCTGAATAAATGGCCCATGACCCAGGGGCCAGGATTCCCCTCCCAGCTGTCTAGTGAGCGGCTGAGTGGGGGCCCTCAGCTCAGACCTGCGACACCAGTCGCACCAGCTTTAAGTGGGCATATTTCCATTAGAGTCAACAGAGCTGCATTTGGTTGCCTCAGTCCTAAAATATTTGCAAATGCAGTGCACGAACCCTTTCTAACCCCTCCCGTTAGTTTCCTGCCACCCCCGTGCTGTCCTCAAGTAGCTAGCACTGCACCGTGCTCATCTCAATCCCTCCCTTCCCACAGGAGTTACTGCGTGAGCGGCCACAGCCTTCAGCCTCCTTCCCCCGAATCCTGCCGGGATCCAAGGAGAGCTGTCTGTTCACGAAGGGAAGGTACAGCTTTCGTGGCAGTGTGGGGCTGCTGGTGTACAACTCGGACGCCTTCACCCTCGCTGTCATGTTCTCCAACCCCTTTGACTACAACTTCCACTGCATTGAGTTTGCCCTCGAGATCTCCCCAGGCAAAGATCACCTTGGCAAAATGGAGGAAATCTATGCAAGGATGTACCATTGTACGCCCACCGACGGCTGCACGATGTTCAAGAAAGCCAAGCTGGGTGAGTGCCAGGAAGCGCTCGTGGTCACTGCAGGGAATATCCGTGTCATGGCCACCATGTCGAATGCTGCTAAAGCCGTCATTAAAGTGCTCATGGAGGATAAATGGACTCCACCTCCTTACTCAAAGAACCCCGCTGACTGCACAACACACTCCTAGGGTAAGGGCTGAAGCTAGCACTGACATCCAGCCTAAGACATGAAATGATATTGTATGGGTCTCAACTACAGGAAAAAATAACCCCCTATTGCGTAGACAGATGCATAGTGCAGGATCTGCCTCGGGACAGACCTGGTCCTCACTTATCAGAGTGCTTGTAAAGTGCATGGACAACGCGATAGATTGCTTCATTCTAAAGCCAGAAGGGACCCTTGTGATCATCTAGGCTGACCTCCTGTATAACCCAGTCCAGAGAATTCTCACAAAATAATTCCGTTTAGACTGCAGCCTAACAAATAAAATAAATAAAGTCTGAAAGACAATGATCTTGTGACCCTTGCTTTGAATTGGCGCCATGTTGTTCACATTGTGTTAGCCGCTGGGGGGATAGTAAAATGGGCTTCAGGGAAATAACAGGTCTAAATAATGTCTGATTCTTCTCTCATTTACTGCCCTTTTAGAATGGTGTAAACTCACTGCAGTCAGTGGGTGACTCCAGATGTACCCCAAGGGAACTGAGATCTGAATATGGCCCAGGACAGAATCAATGACATTTTCATTCTAGGTTCCATTGATTTCAGACTAAGGAAAAATAACAAAGAATGAATATAAAGTTCTCATGTGAGAAAGGGATGTGAGAAAGCACGCAAGTGTGAATCCTCATCACAAGAAATTTGCAAACCGTGCACTTTATTGCTCCCAGCCTGCCCTTTGCTTGTTCCCAGCCTCAGATAATTTCCACTCCATTCCTCTTTGCGGTTCATTTTAAATGAGTCACTTCTGATTGCAGTCATTCTGCTCTGGCCCATTTGGTTTATACACTTAGAGTGAGACAAAGGTCCTCCCGGGTCTAGAGGAACTGGTTCTCCCTTGGTGTGATAGTGCAGGAAAGATTACGCCATGTGTGGTGTTGTGCAGTGTTAGGAGATCATGTGACGGAGGAGCCGGCTGTAACGATAAGGCTGGAGAAGATGGCTCTCTGGCTGTTGTGGGTTCCCTAGCACTGAATTCACCAAGGGGTGGATTCTCTGTACCTTGAAGTCTTTAAACCATGATTTGAGGACTTCAGTAACTCAGTCACAGGTTCGAAGTGTATTACAGGAGTGGGTAGGTGAGGTTCTGTAGCCTGCGTTGTGCAGGAGATCAGAAATAGAAAATCACATTGGTCCTTTCTGACCTTAAAGTCTATGAGTGTATGAGGGTGCTGTAAATTCACAGCCTCAGAGCTGCACTGACACTGGTTTTATTCTAATGTATACCCCAGACTTTGCCCTAAATAAAGGAGAACAGATAACAAGCGGTCCCTGCCCTATACAGCTGCTGGAGAATGCCCCCAGACACCAGCCTGTAGTCTGTGCTCGCTTCTTGCTTTACGTCCAGTGTAAGCTCTTTGTCCCTTTGTTCTCTGTTTGTCCTGCACCGAGCAGAGTAGGGCCCTGGCCTCTGGCTGCTTCCAAAACCGAAATAAATAAATAACTGCTTAGACAATCTTTGCATGCACTAACACCACTCCTATGTGCAAGGATGGCACACCCGCAGCCCCTGGGATAAAGACTATCCCTGTCTGGGTGCAGCCAGCCCCACAGCCTTTTCTGCAAGAATGCCAGGGCAGCAACCACAAACCCCTGGTCCCGTTTCACAAGGACGGAGGGTGCCTGGAACCAGCAGGTTCTAGACACTCTAGAGGGGGCCGTGCAAAGGTGAGATTCCACCGTGTCTGGGCTGGGGTGGCATGGGGAGAAAAAACCCTCCGCAGTGGTAAAGCCTCTTTGTGTGTGTATTATCTCTGCTTGTGCGTGAATGCCCACATATCAATGTAAGTTAATAAGCTCATCCTTCCTGAAACTTAAGTTTGGACATGGAAGATATATCATATTCTAGCATTCCTAGAATACTTCCATTGGCATTTTTCACTCAGCTCGTAAAATGAGTTCTATAAAACTTTGAATAAAATTTAGGGAAAAATGCTAGCTGGTGGATATGAAACAGTTAAATTCAAATATCAAAGAGTACATTGGTTCAAAGTCGGAGTCTCCTTTAAAATATTAGCGTTTCACAACAGTTATGGTGGACAACGATACCTGAGTCTTATTTATTTCTTC
>NW_027131535.1:0-2473 GCF_026122565.2 Emydura macquarii macquarii
GACTGAAGCTGGGCTGGAACGGGGGCTGGAGCTGGGCTGGGCTGGAGCTATGATGGGGCTGGGCCGGACTTCGGTTGGGCTGGAGATGGGATGGAGCTGTGCAGGGCTGCGGCTGCGCTGGGGCTGGGCTGGGCTGCAGCTAGGCTGGGCTGGAGCTAGGGCTGGAGCTAGGCAGTTCTTGGGCTCATCTGGAGCTGGGCTGGATCTCGGCTGGTCTGGAGCTGGGCTGGAGCTGTGGTGGACTGGGTCTGGGCTAGGGATGATCTGGCCTTGGGTTGGGCTGGATCTTGTCTGAAGCGTGGATGGAACTGGGGATGGAGCTCGAATTGGGCTGGAGCTGGGCTGGGCTGGTGATGGGCTGGCCTCGGCTGGGCTGTAGCTGGGCTGGAGCTCTGCTGGGATGGGGCTGTGCAGGAGCTGGGCTGGATCGGGGCTGGAGGTGGGCTTGGGTGGTCCTGGGCTGGAGATGGGCTGGAGCTGTGGTGGGGCTGGGCTGGGGCGTGGTTGGAGCTGGGCTGGAACGGGGGCTGGAGGTGGTGCTTGGCCGGAGCTATGATGGGGCTGGGCTGGACCTCGGCTGGGCTGGGCTGGAGATAGGCTGGAGCTGTGCTGGGCTATGGCTGCGCTGGATGTGGGCTGGGCTGCAGCTAGGCTGGGGTGGAGATGGGCTGGAGCTGTCGTGGGGCTGGGCTAGAGGTGGGGCTGAAGGTGAGGCTGGAGCTGGGCTGTTCTTGGGCTGTTCTGGAGCCTGGCTGGATCTCGGCTGGGCTGGACCTGGGTTGGAGCTGTGGTGGACTGGGTCTGGGCTAGGGATGATCTGGCCTTGGGTTGGGCTGGATCTTGTCTGGAGCGTGGATGGAACTGGGGCTGGAGCTTGAATTGGGCTTGAGCGCTACTGGGCTAGAGCTGGGCTAGAGCGTGGCTGGAGCTGGGGCTGGATCTGGGCTGGGCTGGGGATGGGCTGGCCTGGGCTGGGCTGTAGCTGGGCTGGAGCTTTGCTGGAATGGGGCTGTGCAGGAGCTGGGCTGGATCGGGGCTGGAAGTGGGCTTGGGTGGTCCTGGGCTGGAGATGGGCTGGAGCTGTGGTGGGGCTGGGCTGGGGCGTGGTTGGAGCTGCGGCTGGAGCGGGTCTTGGGTAGTTCTGGAGCTGGTCCTGATATGGAGAAAGTCTCGAGCTGTCCTGGGGCTGGGCTCGATCGTGGATGGGGCTGGAGCTGGGGTTGGAGCGGGGCGTGGGCTGTTCTGGAACTGGGGCTTCGCTGGAGCCGGGCTGGTACGTGACTGGTCTGGGCTGGAACGGGGGCTGGAGATGGGCTTGGCCAGAGCTATAATGGGGCTGGGCTGGACCTCGGCTGGGCTGGAGCTGGGCTGGAGCTGTGGTGGACACGGTCTGGGCTGGGTATGGTCTGTCGTAGGGTTGGACTGGATCTTGTCTGGAGCATGGATGGAACTGGGTCTGGAGCTAGATTTGGGCTGGAGTTGGGCTTGGCTGTGGCTCTGCTAGAGCTGGGCTGGAGCTGGGCTCGATTGGTACTGGAGCTGGGGCTGAGATGGGATGGGCTGGGGCTTCACTGGAGCTGGGCTGGAGCGTGACAGGAGCTAGGTTGGAATTGGTGCTGGCGCTGGGCTGGGCAGGAGCTATGATGGGGCTGGGCTAGACCTCGGCTGTGCTGGAGATGGTCTGCAGCTTGGCTGGGATGGGGCTGGAGTTGCAGATGGCATGGGCTGGGGCTTCGCTGGAGCTGGGCTGGAGCTGGGCTAGGCCGGAGCTGAGCTGAGCTGGTGCTGGGCTGGACCGTGCCTGGAACTGGGCTGTAGAGAAGCAGGAGCTGGACTGAGGCTGGTCTGGAGCGTGGCTAGAGCTGGGGTTGGAGCTGGGGCTGGGCTGGGCTCGGGCTGGGCTAGAGCTTGGATGTATTGGTACTGGAGCTGGGGCTGAGATGGGATGGGCTGGGGCTTCGCTGGAGCTTGGCTGGAGCGTGACTGAAGCTGGGCTGGAACGGGGGCTGGAGCTGGGCTGGGCTGGAGCTATGATGGGGCTGGGCCGGACTTCGGTTGGGCTGGAGATGGGCTGGAGCTGTGATGGGGCTGGGCTAGAGGTTGGGCTGGAGTTGGGGCTGGAGCTAGGCACTTCTAGGGCTGTTCTGAAGCTGGGCTAAATCTCGGCTGGTCTGGAGCTCGGCTGGAGCTGTGGTGGACTGGGTCTGGGCTGGGGATGGTCTGGCCTTGGGTTGGGCTGGATCTTGTCTGAAGCGTGAATGGAACTGGGGCTGGAGCTGGATTTGGGCTGGAGTTGGGCTGGGCTGTGTCTGTGCTGGACCTGGGCTGGATCGGGGTTGGAGATGGGCTGGGCTGGTCCTGGGCTAGAGCTGTGCTGAGACTGGGCTGGAGCGTGGATGGAGCTGGAACTGGGGCTGGAGCGGGGCGTGGGCTGTTCTAGAGCTGGCCTGAGATTGGATAGGCTGGGGCTTCA
>NW_027131536.1:0-2535 GCF_026122565.2 Emydura macquarii macquarii
AAAATAAATGTGGAATTATGCAACTCTCCCCCTCCCACCCCAAAAAAATCGTACAGTAATCACCAAAACGGATGAGGAATAAACAATAAGAAATAACTACAAATAAGAAAACTCTTGCACAACAACCAAACGAATTTGCAACACCCAGGATTCAGTTAACAAACATTTCACAACAACACTAACGAATAACAACTCTGCAGAATCAACCTGTGATCTTGAATGTTTGTTTAAATTCACTCACAATTGTTTTTAGGGGCACAATTTTTACTTTAAAAGCCTCAGATACAAAACATGCAACAAACATAGTCAAGTGTCAACCAATTTTTACCATGAAAAAGTCCCTCTCAAAGCCATGGAAAATCTGTTCTTTGAAAGAATGAAGGAAAGTGCAATTTTTGTAGCTCCCCAGTGTCTAGCCCAGTGACAGGGTGTGAGGAGGAGGTGACAGATGAAGAACTGGTGGGGAACAGAGAAAGAGAGGGGCTGGGGATTTCCAAAGAGGCGAAAGGAGCTAGGTGTTTGACTCTTTTTAGGGTAGGATTGGGATATGAGTGCCTAACTCCCTTAGGCAGCTTTGGAAATCCCAACCAAGCTCACAAGCAGGCAGGGCAGGGAAAAGAGAGACACAGAAAGAGTCAAGACAAAAGGGACTCACACTCGCACACCGTGTTGTGTCTGTTGCTCTTTATACAACATTAAGACCATGAGGAAAGCACACGGTGGGAGCTGAGTTCCCAGTCCCGGCGTTTAGTAACCGGATGAAGACACAGAGTGTCTGGCTCCTTCTACACACGGCTGCTGTGATAGGCTGCGGGGGTTTGCAGGAGAAGACAAGGCAGCCTCGAGAGGGCCCCACACTCTTTATAACACCCAATCCCTGCACAGTACAGAGAGCCAGAGATCGAATCTGTGTGTGTGTGTGTGTGTATGTGTGTGTGTGTATGCGCACGCATGTGCGGGATAGCCAGGATTTGTTACAGGTGTATGTGTCCAGGTTTCCAACCCCAGGCTCACGTTTCAGTCGACTCTCCTGAGCCTTCACAGCTCTGCTGAGTCAGGAGCTGAACTGCAGATTTTTTTTAGCCCTTCCAAATGCCCTGCTGAAATGATTGAATGTTTCCTCCTTGCGCTGGCCCTCGCCCCGTGTGAGTATGTGTGTGTGTGTCTGTGTGTGACGATTTGTGTTTCTTGGTGCGGGGCTGTGACGAGGGGTGTCGCAGAGAGAGCCTTTGCTCGCTCAGCGATGCATTAAACGACTCTTTTGCAATCTCCCCCCTTGTTTCTAGGTGCGCTTTCCCAGCTGCAGTTGGTGGCCTCCGGCCCGGAGACGGGGAAGGTCTCAGAGCCCCTCTCACTCACCTGCTCTGTCTCTGGGTTCTCCATCACTACTCGGTATTACTACTGGTACTGGATCCGGCAGCCTCCTGGAAAAGGGCTGGAACACATGGGATATATATATCCATATGACGGGGGTACAGGCTACAGCCCGTCTCTCCAAGGCCGAGTCACCATCTCTGCAGATAGCTCCAAGAACCAGTTCTCCCTGCAGCTCAACTCCCTGACTGTTGCAGACACCGCCACGTACTACTGCGCCAGGAGAGACACAGTGACACAGAGACAAGGGGGCATGGGACAAAAAGGGGGGTGAGCCAGATGCTTCGCTTCCCAGAGAGAGGGCACCTGAATTTTCCGTTTCCTTCCACCCTCTTCTTCTGTCACTTGAGGGTGGCTCTTTGCCAGCGGTAAACATGAAACACAGAGAAGCAGAGACAGAGGAAACATCTGTGCTCGTGCCTGGGAAGGACAGAGAACCAGTTCTCCCTGCAGCTGCTGTCCCTGACCGCTGCAGACACCGCCAGGTATTACTGCACCAGCAGAGATGCACAGTCACACACACACAGGGAGCCTGGGACAAAAAGTGAAAGAGTAAATTTCCTAGGGACATTCAAGGAAATTAGAGACCGAGGGAGACACCAGCCGAGATAGATGGATGCCTCCAGGTTAAAGAAGTGAGTGAAACTCGAACCCAGTTTGCAATCCCTCCCCCCCTGCTGATATTCTAGTGGGCACCAAACCTGAGCAAGATTATCAGAGAATCATAGAATATTAGAGTTGGAAGGGACCTCAAGAGATCATCAAGTCCAACCCCCTGCTCAGAGCAGGACAAACTAGAGGTGCTGGGGATTGAACCCAGATTCTCTGTGTATGAAACACAGATTAAAAATACTGGGCCACATGGGGGCAGCCTGACTCCTAGCTTGGATGTGAGACTTTATTCCCCTGTAAGGACCAGCCTTCCAATCTGAGGGGAGACAGAATCATAGAAGATTAGAGATGGAATGGAGCTCAGGAGTCATCTAGTGCAACCCCCTCTACAAAGCAATGTCAATCCCAACTAAATCACCCCAGCCAGGGCTTTGTCAAGCTGGGCTTTAAAAAAACCTCTAAGGATGGAGATTCCACCACCTCCCTAGGTAACCCATTCCAGTGTTTCACCACCCGCATAGTGAAAAGCTTTTTCCAAATTTCTAACCT
>NW_027131537.1:0-2500 GCF_026122565.2 Emydura macquarii macquarii
CTATTGTGTATTGAATGATTTCTGTTTGGTTCTTTGTTTCTGGCAGTTGCATAACTAAGAGAACTAAGTGTGGTTAATTAAAGTGGTTGGGTACGATTGCTTAAAGATTAATTAAAAAGAATTATTTTGCAACATGTTAGGATTGCTAAAAGATTTATTTTGTAATATGATTGGTTAAGGTGTAGTTAAGCAGGACTCATGTTTCACTATAAAAACTGGGGTCCAAGAGGCAGACCAGCTAGAAGAAGAAAAAGGAAACAAGAAAAATGAGAAGAAAAGACTGAAGGAAGAAGAAGAATCCACCTCCAAGACACTGCCCAAGATCAGACCTGCTAGAATCCTCTGCACGACGCTGACATGCAGCAACCAGAATCCAAGTGAGATTGACCTTGCCTGGCTAACAGGGAAAGTCCGCCTGCCTGATCAGGATTGGTGAGCACAGCCCTGTATGCTTAGCATGGGTACTATGTTTGGTAATTATTAATAAATGGAGAATAGGGATATTACTGTGTAAGGCTCCTTCACAGGTAAAATATCCTGCAGACCCGCAGAGAATTATGCCCGGAGCCCTACAGATTGGGAAAGGGTGACCCTGAGCCCTAGAGTGTGAATTGGGTAAAGGCAGGTGCCTTTCCCTGGAGCCCTACAGACTGGGAAAAGGTCTGGTGCTCTAGTGTGTGGGTAACACTGCCCTAGAACAGCTACTCAGGATTCTCACCTCTCTCTGCAGCCAGCCCCTCTGGAAGGAAAGAGAAAAAGAAAAATCAATAATTAGTCACAATACCTATTATCACCAGTGCTAACAAGCATTCGATCACAGCTTCCGGATGATACAATTTCAATAAGAGAAGAGGCACAAAGGGCTTGTCTACTGTTACCAGATTTGCCCTTCAACTTGCGGTATGCTCATTTATTAGGGTTACCTTCCTGGAAGGGGGGTGTGATTCTATTAATGTACTGCTTGTGTTACTTGTGTGTTCATAGGACTACAAGTCCCCTCCCAATGGAGTTATCCTGCAGGACCTAAGGTTTTCAGGGCTGGGTTCCTCCAGCACCAGATTCAAATAAATCCCCCACAGATACACACACACATTTCAGATTAACTGAGTGCGTCTGAGCGGACCAGGCTATCAGCACTGTCAGCTGACCCCTTATGTGTCCCTGAACTCAGCAGGCTGGGTGACACCACACTTTCAGTGGCTACACTTACATGCCCCTTTGTCACGCACCAGAATAGAGCACACTATTTGAGCAGGCTGGGTCCAAAGAGCACCTTTCTGGCTACTCCCCTTAATTGCCACTGGACTCAATCAGGCTGGGTCAAACAGCACCTTGAGCCGCACTCTTATTTGCACCTGGACTCCATAGGCTAGGCAGAGTAGCACTTCCTGGCTGTCCCCTTCATATGCCCCTTTACACCACAATTGTTCTAGCAGTAACCCCCTTGATGAGCAAACCCCATAGGATTTTTGGTCACTCCAGAGATCTTTGGCTTAGGTAAGAGAAGCGTTGCTACAGAGCAAGATAGGGAACAAGAACACAAAGGAATAAAATAAAGTTTGGAGAGAGAGAAAGTGGCAACCAGCTTGATTATAACCGTTATTTTATTGCTAGGTATATAAAATTTATTATACTAATAGTAATACCACACAAGGAGAGAAAACAAATGCTTACAATACTACACAATTACGGTTGGGGTATTGGAGAAAGCTGTCCCAGGTTTGATTACAAAGGTAGAAAGTTATACCTGGACTAAGAGACAGAGAGAGAGAAAAGGTGTGCTGGGGGAAGAAGGTGGTGGGGTTGATCTCACCACTCCATGCAGCGCAGAGGTTCCCAGGAACAGGCTGGTCAGCTTAGGGTCTGGAGCGCTTTGAGTCTGGCAGAGCTCCCACCAGGATCAGTTAGGAAAAGAAGACAGGTTCCAGTGGAACTGATTCAGCATTTTGGATCCAAGCATCAGAACAGGGGTTTGAACTGTGATAGGGGGTTTTGTAGACCCCAGGTTTGTTTATAGATAAACAGTGCCTGGACAAAAGGAGCTGATCATTCCTGGAAGGGCACTTTTCCTTGAGAGAGAACTCACAATGCAACCAGGATTCAGTGTTTTGCATATCAATAACTGGAATGGTCTGATAACTGCGGAGCTGGATGTGTACAGGTGTGAGTTTATTTACATCAAGAGCAGGGATTTCCCAACATGCAGTGTGTCCCTGCTTTGACAATCCCAGAGTTCAGTGCGTGTTCCATCTTCGATGTAGATGAGGCTTCAGTATGCCCCCTTTTTACATATTTGATGTATATGAGACATGGGGAGTTGTATCACCCTTGATGGGAGAGTTTTCCACTGCCTTTTCACATTGAAATGCCTTTGGTTTCTGGTTCAAGCATGGGCTGCACGGGGGGGGGGGGGGGGAGGTATTGAGGGGGGTATTCAGGTCAGCCAGAGAGAAAGTTGGGGTTTTGCTAGATAACACTACACTTAAACCACTACAGTGGT
>NW_027131538.1:0-25025 GCF_026122565.2 Emydura macquarii macquarii
GTCAGGGGCAGTCAGAACCAGGCCCTGCAAACATTTTCCTGTGCCTTTAATTATCAGCTGTTTTCACCAGGTCCCTGTTGTGAAACACAGCACCCCATGTGCACGTTTATGGTGTGATTTGTATATCATTCATGTTCACTGTCATAGTGTAACTATGTATTGTCTAATGCAAGGTGTTTTTGGACTGCTCACAATGTGCTGAACATTACTGTTATGATAGTATGCTTCTTGCAATGTCCTACATTCATACACATGAAGCTCTGCTATGTCATACCCAAATGTGTGTGTGTCACATGGCTTGAATAGATGCAGGCAAACACAAAGAAGAATGAGAGTTCACGCCTCACTGTGGCATGCAGATAGGAACAATGGACTGGCCTCAGCCTCTGATTAGTGGAGGATTTTGACTCAAGCGGAGGAAACCATGCCGAACATGGCCGATTCCCTGACCACAGGGGGTGACGAGAAAACGTTAAAAGCAGAGGCATTTTGGTCTCTGGAGCGCTGCCTTGTATTCCATCTATGAAGCAACATCAAACAACTGAAAGACTGACCATAGGGAGGGGACCCTGGCTGAAAAAGTCAGCCAGCCTGTGGTAAGATAACATCAAAAACTGTAAGGCTATGGAAATATTAAATTTAGTTTAGAATGTGATTTACCTTTCTATATCTTCCTGATCAAATCTAACCCATATTATTCTGGCTTATAATCACTTAAAATCTTTTTGTAATTAATTAACTTATTTGTTTGTTTTCTCGAAAGCAGTGCATGTGGTTTGAGGGTGTACGGAGACTTCATGTACAGTGACAGAGCTGGTGCATTTCAATTTCATTGATAAATTGACTAACTTATGAGCTTGCAGAGTTCAATAGGAAGCACTGAACTCTGTAAAACGGCAGTTCCTAGGGTTGCCTCTGGGACTGGGGATATGGGCTGCGGTTGCATAATCCTGCAAGTGGCTGGTCAAAAGCACTCACTCACTAAAGTAGGAGCCGCTTACTAGCAGGAGGCTGTGAGGGAACTGATCCAGGAGTGGGTGGCTCACCCAGCAGGACAAGTGCGAGGCAGGCTCCAGGAGTGAGGGATTGGGATGACACAGCGACATACCTATCCAGATTGTAGAGGGGAACGTCCTGCCTGTGCTCCGGGTTGGTGAGTTTGTACCAGGGCATCACTGGTTGATGTATTCACACCCCAAACCAAACCACCTGCTGAATCGCACCTCATGCAGTCAAACCAGGGCAGGAACAGCCCAGCTTTCCTGGGAATCCAGGCGCTCCTACATTCAGGGAATGACACAGCGGGAGCAGGACTCACACGCAGCCACAACTCAGTGCACGTGGGTGGGATGGAGAACTCAGTTCAGCACAGCTCGTCAGAGCCATGAGGTGGCAAATCAACACACCTCACAGAGACAGGGATGCTGCTGTCAGCCTTGGCTCTCAGGGGCATCTCCAGCACGTTGCCCAGCACCGTGCCCCGCCTGCAACCAGAGGCCAGCCTCACCCACGGACCAAATACAGGGCTGCAACAAACCAGTCCAGCCGCTGGGTTTGATGCCATTGTAAAAACACGTCCTCCAGCCAGAATATCCCTCTGCCACAGAGCCCTGCACTGGCAGACCTTGGGCTGCCCCCTGTTTGGGCTGCCCCCTGTTTGGGCTGCCCCCTGTTTGGGCCCTGAGCTTGCCAAGCCATGGGCCCATGCTCAGCCGCTTGAAATCCTTACTGCCAGGCATGTGCGTACATCTTGCTGGGGGGGAGGGGTGCTGTGGTGTCCAGCTGGGGCCTTGTTCCACCTGTGCTGTGCAGCCCCCAGGATTGCTCTGGTGTGGTTAGTAGCAATTCTATGTGCCCATGAGGGAGGCTGCACTCCAGCTTCCCCAAAGCCCTCAATGAACCTCCCATCCTCCGAGGGAGAGAGGTGCCCCCGGTTATCCCCAGTGGGCAGGGGCCATGCAAATGGCAGCCAGCGCACATGTCCTGTCTGCAACGTTCACACACCTTGCTCTGAGCTAGATGGTGCTGCCAGCCACTCAGACCACGGAGAGTTGTTCTGCCCTCCTCACCGCAGAATTCCTGAGCAGGGCCAGGGCATGTCTGAGCCAGATCTGATTGACACAGTGGCAGCTTCTATCTCCCCAGCCTCGGTCCTAGGGAGGGTGTCTTGGCAAGTGCTCTCAGCCCCTAGCCAGACAGAAACCCCTCCTTGAAACCAGAGGTGGATCCCAGTTCTGCTTTGCACAGGTGTAAATCTGGAGGTGGTTTCTGCTCTGCCATGGAGTTACCCCACAGGGCACCCATGGGAATGAGCTGAGAGTCAGGCCAGCCAATTCTTTGGTCCATGTTTTTTCCATTTCTGTCTGCGTCGGCTCCCAGTGAGGGGGAGTCTGTGACTCAGCCCAGAATCCTGCCCAAAGGAATGGGACACCTGGGACTCCAAACGGCGCTCCCAGCCCCTGGGGTTGGGCCACAGAGGGGAGGCAGATGCTGCCAACCCCCTCCAAGGCCAGAGAGAGCCAGAAGGGATGGGGGGGGATAAGGACCCCATGGAGCAGGGGGCGAAGCCTTGCCTCCCCCCCAGAACCAAGCTGGTGCCAAGGGATGTCAGTGGCTGCTGTGATGGCCCAATAGCAAACTAGCCCCTCCCCCTCCCCACCGGCCAGTGCATATTGCAAAGGCAGGTTCTCAGCTCCCCAGCCAGGGGCACAGGCGGAGTTTCTGCCCCAACACTGCTGCTGGAGGGTACCTGGCCACACTGCCCCTTACTCAGCACCACATGGATTCCAGCCAGTGCAGCTCTGGGGGATCCTTGGCGGGGCTCAGGGGCCAAGACTGGCCCCTTGAACGCCTGGCTGGCGCAGAGAAGCCCAGCAGCGTCAGGGGAGGGAGTGCATGGGCTCGGTGCTGAGAACCTGGACTCCCCCAGGTGTGCCAGGGTCTGCAGGCAGGACAGTTCAGTGCCTCCCTGCTTATCCTGTCACTGCCCGGGTGATTCCTTTCTAAGGTGAAGCAGCCTCCTGGCTGGCAGCAAACATTGTGCGATGGGCTCATTGTTTGGCCTTGTGAGTTGCTGTCTCTCTGTCTGTGCACTGGGCCTTCCTACTGCTTTCTCTGTCTCCAGGGCCATCTCAGCTCAGGATCACACTCTGCACACTCCTGGCCTGGCCTGCAGCCCTCCCGCCTCCTTTCTGCTGTCTGGGGCTGGCAGGGAATCACCCCTCACTGCCAGGGCTGTGCCTGGAGGGAAGCTCTTGGGCTTGTTCCACCCTAGATGGTCGAACCCTCCACCTTCACAGCGCTGCCCGTTCCTGAATAGCTGAGCAGGCCCGAGACAGCCAGGCCTGCAGCAGGTATGGCCAGGAGCTTTGCCATCACCAGTCCTCATTCCTGTTTGGTGCGGGCATGCAGAGACACCAGGGACTAACACGGCCATCCCGCCCAGGAGCCACGGCAAACACTGCCAAAGTGGGGTCAGGGAGTGAAGGGCACCGGGCCCAGCTGTCACGAGTGGAGGAGTGTAATTGGCCATAGTGTAATTGGCCAGCCCCCAGGCCTAGCTCCCATCTTGGTCTGAAGCAGGCTGCAGGGTGGTTATTGCTGTGAAAGCAGATGCCGCAGGGGAGAGGCATTCTCACAGGTCCTAATACGCATCAATCCATGTCCCTTTCAGCATGGAAGCGGATCGAGCAGCAGTTCTGACTCGGATTAAAGTAACGACGCCGGCAGGCCAGGGCTCACGTGGGTGACGCAGCAGCAGCAGAAGTCAAATTCAATTTAAGAATGTCCTGTTCATTCGCTCCCGTTCATTCTAATGCTGCCCTTTGCTTCCTCTTCTAAGCAAATGCTGTTTAACCTAGGGGCTCGGGATTCTCTTGTCTTTGGTTTATTCAATTTCTCTCGGGAAGCATTTTAAGAGCGTGCCCTGGCAATTTCCCCTCTCTCAATGGAGAGATTTTCCCCTCTTATGTAGCTCTCCTGCCAGTCACCAGAGCCGTGGTCAATATGTAGGGGTTCCTCTTACAATGCAAACCAGAAGCCACTTGAACCCCGAGCAATCTGGGAAAACTTCACCCCACCCCAGGCACCTCTGCGAGGCAATGCTTCCCCACGCGCAGCCCTGAGTCTGTGCAGAACAAAAAAACCTTTTACTCAGAGGAGAGGGGACACAAAATAAACTTGGGAAGATGCAGCAGTGACTCAAAAGTGTTCACAAAGACTGTGTAAAGCCCCCATCCTCCAGTCTCTTGGGCGGTGTCCTTTGCTTCAGTTTTTTCCTAGCAGTGTGACAGTCCGAAAGATAAATGTCCCTGTAACACGGCACTCCCCTTTCCCTCCGCTGCACCCCACACCTGGTTTGTTGTGTGAGGTCAGCAAAGACCCAGTGTCCAGGAGTGCGTTTGTGGGTTCAACTCCCACACCCCTGGAGTGGGTGAGTGATGCCCCACAACTGCTGCTACTGCCTTGGCTACTGCATCCTTGGTCCTGTCAGTCCTGTCCTACCATGCTAGGGTCACCCAACCCAGCCATCAGCAAACCTGGCTCCAGAATTTGTGGGGGGAGATGACGCGTTTGATGCAGCGTCTCCATCTGTCCCCATGCTGCTGGCTTTAGCTGCAATATGGGGATTTGAGATTCCCCCCAGCCCTTTTTTTTGTGATTTCAGCTCTTAGTGATGCCAGGGGTAGTGGGGGCCTCACTGCTACTGCATCCTCTCCCCACTGCCATGAATTGGATTTACTTCACTACCCCTCGCTTAGTGAGGGATGTTTACCTTAGGGTGGTCTGTCAGTCAGGATGGACTCAGCACAGCTTTGCAGCCTGTGACGCAGACAATGCAGTTAACATTTTCACTACCAGCCTGTGCCTAAGACCTAAGTGAATTTTGACCCAAAATAGCAAGAATTGATGATCTTGTCAAAGCAGGTCTGTGTGCTGGGCAGCCTGGCAAAGCAGGTGTGTCTATGCACATACAGTCTGCTCCCGCAGTATGTCCCGGTGGGGGCTGGTCCGTATGGAACGAGGTGCCAGTCCCTGTCCTTCTCTCCAAGTACAATAATCTCTGAAGGTGGTGGTGCGTTATCCCACAGGGGAGTTCCTGCCCCTTTTGGCTCTGTCCAACCAGGATTAACATCCTGTAGTGGCTGGGAGGGGTCAGTGACACTATCTCCCTTATTTGTCTGTGCACAGCAGAAAGGTCCATAGAACAGGTCTTCTTCCAAACAGTCCCCAGCCCCTAGTGCTGCTGGGACACGATCAGGATTTATAGGGCCTGGGACTTCAGTTGAGCAAACCTGATTGTACCGGACCCCCTGAACTCACGGACCAAGGCCCATCTTCCAGCCATCCCGCAGGACCCACATACTCAGCCTCCCACATGGTGACCCCCCCTCCGGTGGCCACATGGCACTCTGGGAGCTGTGGGCTCCTGGCTCCAGTGCTTGGCAGACATGGGCCCACATGGCACTGGCCAATTGGGGCTGGCCCCAGGCTGGGCAGGACCTTGCCTTCGGCCCCACCCCTCCCACCCAGAGAGCAGGCTGAGCCAGGTCCAGCAGCCCCAGCTCCGCCTCCCGTCCCTTCCCCCTTCTCCAGCCTGGCCCTGCCCTTGCCTCCCCCTCCCTGGCCCCACCCATTCTTCCCACCCAGTCCCACCCCTGCATCCCCCTCCCCAGTTCTGCCTCCCCACCTCTCCCTTCTCCTCCAGTCCAGCCCAGCCTGGCCCACCCCCTACTTCCCCCTCTTCAACTCTATCTCCCTACCCCGACCCCCTCCTCCCCACCCCAGACCCTCTCTGCCTCCCCCGCCCCCGGCCCAGATCCCGCCCTCTCCTGGCTGCAGGGCAGATGTGTCCCAGCTCTGCTGATTCACAGTGACAGCGTGTCCTCGGCACAGTACCCCGGCACAGCCTGTCCCCTGGCAGAGAAACCCTTCCTTCCAGGAGGCTCACAGTGCCCTACCAGGACAGCTGGCCGGTCCCTCACAGCCACCCACCACGGAGAGAGCAAACCACAGGCACAGGGCACGGGTCGTAGTTCTCAGCCCACAGTAGCCAACCCTGACCCCACCTACTGGCCAGAGCTTCAGGAAAAGCTCACACCACATGTCACCCAGGAGTGTCAGGAGGTCCTTAAATCCTTTCCCAAACAACTCCAAGGGAAACTCTACAAACTCATCCCCCACAACCCGCCCAGGGCTCTTCTACCAAGAGACCCAAACAAGGGGACCCAGGCAGAACCATTGGATCTGGCCAGGACACTCTGACTGAAGGAATATCCAGGTCATGGAAACCATCCTCAAACCACTCACCACACAAAGGGCCACAACCGACTTCCTGCGCAAACCTGCAACGTTAGCAACCTCCCTCAGAACAGCACCCTTGCCACCAGGAATGTCACTTCCCTATACACCAACATCCCTCACAATGAGCGCTTCGCAGCCTGCCTCAAATAGCTCTGCGACAATGGACAAAACTCAGCTCAAACACGTTGTCAATCTCATCCGTTTCATCCTCATCCATAACAATTTTACATTCAACAACAATCACCCTCCAAACCGTGGGAACAGCTGTAGGTACTAGGATGGCTCCCTAGTATGCCAACCTCTTCATGGGCCACCTTAAGGAAAAATTTCTAGACAAATGCACCAAGAAACCAATGATAGACCTGAGATACATCAATGACACTTTCATCCCTGGACAGACAACCAAAGCTGCCTCATAGGATTTCCCCCACAACTTCAACATCCACTACCCATCCATCAGAACACTTCCGCACCAGCATCAACTTCCTGGACATCACGATCAGCTTCAGCAATGGAACCCTACAGACAGCTAGATACAAGAAAACCCCAGCGGATCACCTAACCTACCTTCACAGATCCAGTAACCACCCCAACCCACCAAGAAACCTTATCTACAAACAGGCACTCAGCTACCACAGAATATGCTCTGGGAAGAAAGTCTGGGATACACACCTTCACCAGGCCCTCCTTTAATTATCAGCTGTTTTCACCAGGTCCCTGTTGTGAAACACAGCACCCCATGTGCACGTTTATGGTGTGATTTGTATATCATTCATGTTCACTGTCATAGTGTAACTATGTATTGTCTAATGCAAGGTGTTTTTGGACTGCTCACAATGTGCTGAACATTACTGTTATGATAGTATGCTTCTTGCAATGTCCTACATTCATACACATGAAGCTCTGCTATGTCATACCCAAATGTGTGTGTGTCACATGGCTTGAATAGATGCAGGCAAACACAAAGAAGAATGAGAGTTCACGCCTCACTGTGGCATGCAGATAGGAACAATGGACTGGCCTCAGCCTCTGATTAGTGGAGGATTTTGACTCAAGCGGAGGAAACCATGCCGAACATGGCCGATTCCCTGACCACAGGGGGTGACGAGAAAACGTTAAAAGCAGAGGCATTTTGGTCTCTGGAGCGCTGCCTTGTATTCCATCTATGAAGCAACATCAAACAACTGAAAGACTGACCATAGGGAGGGGACCCTGGCTGAAAAAGTCAGCCAGCCTGTGGTAAGATAACATCAAAAACTGTAAGGCTATGGAAATATTAAATTTAGTTTAGAATGTGATTTACCTTTCTATATCTTCCTGATCAAATCTAACCCATATTATTCTGGCTTATAATCACTTAAAATCTTTTTGTAATTAATTAACTTATTTGTTTGTTTTCTCGAAAGCAGTGCATGTGGTTTGAGGGTGTACGGAGACTTCATGTACAGTGACAGAGCTGGTGCATTTCAATTTCATTGATAAATTGACTAACTTATGAGCTTGCAGAGTTCAATAGGAAGCACTGAACTCTGTAAAACGGCAGTTCCTAGGGTTGCCTCTGGGACTGGGGATATGGGCTGCGGTTGCATAATCCTGCAAGTGGCTGGTCAAAAGCACTCACTCACTAAAGTAGGAGCCGCTTACTAGCAGGAGGCTGTGAGGGAACTGATCCAGGAGTGGGTGGCTCACCCAGCAGGACAAGTGCGAGGCAGGCTCCAGGAGTGAGGGATTGGGATGACACAGCGACATACCTATCCAGATTGTAGAGGGGAACGTCCTGCCTGTGCTCCGGGTTGGTGAGTTTGTACCAGGGCATCACTGGTTGATGTATTCACACCCCAAACCAAACCACCTGCTGAATCGCACCTCATGCAGTCAAACCAGGGCAGGAACAGCCCAGCTTTCCTGGGAATCCAGGCGCTCCTACATTCAGGGAATGACACAGCGGGAGCAGGACTCACACGCAGCCACAACTCAGTGCACGTGGGTGGGATGGAGAACTCAGTTCAGCACAGCTCGTCAGAGCCATGAGGTGGCAAATCAACACACCTCACAGAGACAGGGATGCTGCTGTCAGCCTTGGCTCTCAGGGGCATCTCCAGCACGTTGCCCAGCACCGTGCCCCGCCTGCAACCAGAGGCCAGCCTCACCCACGGACCAAATACAGGGCTGCAACAAACCAGTCCAGCCGCTGGGTTTGATGCCATTGTAAAAACACGTCCTCCAGCCAGAATATCCCTCTGCCACAGAGCCCTGCACTGGCAGACCTTGGGCTGCCCCCTGTTTGGGCTGCCCCCTGTTTGGGCTGCCCCCTGTTTGGGCCCTGAGCTTGCCAAGCCATGGGCCCATGCTCAGCCGCTTGAAATCCTTACTGCCAGGCATGTGCGTACATCTTGCTGGGGGGGAGGGGTGCTGTGGTGTCCAGCTGGGGCCTTGTTCCACCTGTGCTGTGCAGCCCCCAGGATTGCTCTGGTGTGGTTAGTAGCAATTCTATGTGCCCATGAGGGAGGCTGCACTCCAGCTTCCCCAAAGCCCTCAATGAACCTCCCATCCTCCGAGGGAGAGAGGTGCCCCCGGTTATCCCCAGTGGGCAGGGGCCATGCAAATGGCAGCCAGCGCACATGTCCTGTCTGCAACGTTCACACACCTTGCTCTGAGCTAGATGGTGCTGCCAGCCACTCAGACCACGGAGAGTTGTTCTGCCCTCCTCACCGCAGAATTCCTGAGCAGGGCCAGGGCATGTCTGAGCCAGATCTGATTGACACAGTGGCAGCTTCTATCTCCCCAGCCTCGGTCCTAGGGAGGGTGTCTTGGCAAGTGCTCTCAGCCCCTAGCCAGACAGAAACCCCTCCTTGAAACCAGAGGTGGATCCCAGTTCTGCTTTGCACAGGTGTAAATCTGGAGGTGGTTTCTGCTCTGCCATGGAGTTACCCCACAGGGCACCCATGGGAATGAGCTGAGAGTCAGGCCAGCCAATTCTTTGGTCCATGTTTTTTCCATTTCTGTCTGCGTCGGCTCCCAGTGAGGGGGAGTCTGTGACTCAGCCCAGAATCCTGCCCAAAGGAATGGGACACCTGGGACTCCAAACGGCGCTCCCAGCCCCTGGGGTTGGGCCACAGAGGGGAGGCAGGTGCTGCCAACCCCCTCCAAGGCCAGAGAGAGCCAGAAGGGATGGGGGGGGATAAGGACCCCATGGAGCAGGGGGCGAAGCCTTGCCTCCCCCCCAGAACCAAGCTGGTGCCAAGGGATGTCAGTGGCTGCTGTGATGGCCCAATAGCAAACTAGCCCCCTCCCCCTCCCCACCGGCCAGTGCATATTGCAAAGGCAGGTTCTCAGCTCCCCAGCCAGGGGCACAGGCGGAGTTTCTGCCCCAACACTGCTGCTGGAGGGTACCTGGCCACACTGCCCCTTACTCAGCACCACATGGATTCCAGCCAGTGCAGCTCTGGGGGATCCTTGGCGGGGCTCAGGGGCCAAGACTGGCCCCTTGAACGCCTGGCTGGCGCAGAGAAGCCCAGCAGCGTCAGGGGAGGGAGTGCATGGGCTCGGTGCTGAGAACCTGGACTCCCCCAGGTGTGCCAGGGTCTGCAGGCAGGACAGTTCAGTGCCTCCCTGCTTATCCTGTCACTGCCCGGGTGATTCCTTTCTAAGGTGAAGCAGCCTCCTGGCTGGCAGCAAACATTGTGCGATGGGCTCATTGTTTGGCCTTGTGAGTTGCTGTCTCTCTGTCTGTGCACTGGGCCTTCCTACTGCTTTCTCTGTCTCCAGGGCCATCTCAGCTCAGGATCACACTCTGCACACTCCTGGCCTGGCCTGCAGCCCTCCCGCCTCCTTTCTGCTGTCTGGGGCTGGCAGGGAATCACCCCTCACTGCCAGGGCTGTGCCTGGAGGGAAGCTCTTGGGCTTGTTCCACCCTAGATGGTCGAACCCTCCACCTTCACAGCGCTGCCCGTTCCTGAATAGCTGAGCAGGCCCGAGACAGCCAGGCCTGCAGCAGGTATGGCCAGGAGCTTTGCCATCACCAGTCCTCATTCCTGTTTGGTGCGGGCATGCAGAGACACCAGGGACTAACACGGCCATCCCGCCCAGGAGCCACGGCAAACACTGCCAAAGTGGGGTCAGGGAGTGAAGGGCACCGGGCCCAGCTGTCACGAGTGGAGGAGTGTAATTGGCCATAGTGTAATTGGCCAGCCCCCAGGCCTAGCTCCCATCTTGGTCTGAAGCAGGCTGCAGGGTGGTTATTGCTGTGAAAGCAGATGCCGCAGGGGAGAGGCATTCTCACAGGTCCTAATACGCATCAATCCATGTCCCTTTCAGCATGGAAGCGGATCGAGCAGCAGTTCTGACTCGGATTAAAGTAACGACGCCGGCAGGCCAGGGCTCACGTGGGTGACGCAGCAGCAGCAGAAGTCAAATTCAATTTAAGAATGTCCTGTTCATTCGCTCCCGTTCATTCTAATGCTGCCCTTTGCTTCCTCTTCTAAGCAAATGCTGTTTAACCTAGGGGCTCGGGATTCTCTTGTCTTTGGTTTATTCAATTTCTCTCGGGAAGCATTTTAAGAGCGTGCCCTGGCAATTTCCCCTCTCTCAATGGAGAGATTTTCCCCTCTTATGTAGCTCTCCTGCCAGTCACCAGAGCCGTGGTCAATATGTAGGGGTTCCTCTTACAATGCAAACCAGAAGCCACTTGAACCCCGAGCAATCTGGGAAAACTTCACCCCACCCCAGGCACCTCTGCGAGGCAATGCTTCCCCACGCGCAGCCCTGAGTCTGTGCAGAACAAAAAAACCTTTTACTCAGAGGAGAGGGGACACAAAATAAACTTGGGAAGATGCAGCAGTGACTCAAAAGTGTTCACAAAGACTGTGTAAAGCCCCCATCCTCCAGTCTCTTGGGCGGTGTCCTTTGCTTCAGTTTTTTCCTAGCAGTGTGACAGTCCGAAAGATAAATGTCCCTGTAACACGGCACTCCCCCTTTCCCTCCGCTGCACCCCACACCTGGTTTGTTGTGTGAGGTCAGCAAAGACCCAGTGTCCAGGAGTGCGTTTGTGGGTTCAACTCCCACACCCCTGGAGTGGGTGAGTGATGCCCCACAACTGCTGCTACTGCCTTGGCTACTGCATCCTTGGTCCTGTCAGTCCTGTCCTACCATGCTAGGGTCACCCAACCCAGCCATCAGCAAACCTGGCTCCAGAATTTGTGGGGGGAGATGACGCGTTTGATGCAGAGTCTCCATCTGTCCCCATGCTGCTGGCTTTAGCTGCAATATGGGGATTTGAGATTCCCCCCAGCCCTTTTTTTTGTGATTTCAGCTCTTAGTGATGCCAGGGGTAGTGGGGGCCTCACTGCTACTGCATCCTCTCCCCACTGCCATGAATTGGATTTACTTCACTACCCCTCGCTTAGTGAGGGATGTTTACCTTAGGGTGGTCTGTCAGTCAGGATGGACTCAGCACAGCTTTGCAGCCTGTGACGCAGACAATGCAGTTAACATTTTCACTACCAGCCTGTGCCTAAGACCTAAGTGAATTTTGACCCAAAATAGCAAGAATTGATGATCTTGTCAAAGCAGGTCTGTGTGCTGGGCAGCCTGGCAAAGCAGGTGTGTCTATGCACATACAGTCTGCTCCCGCAGTATGTCCCGGTGGGGGCTGGTCCGTATGGAACGAGGTGCCAGTCCCTGTCCTTCTCTCCAAGTACAATAATCTCTGAAGGTGGTGGTGCGTTATCCCACAGGGGAGTTCCTGCCCCTTTTGGCTCTGTCCAACCAGGATTAACATCCTGTAGTGGCTGGGAGGGGTCAGTGACACTATCTCCCTTATTTGTCTGTGCACAGCAGAAAGGTCCATAGAACAGGTCTTCTTCCAAACAGTCCCCAGCCCCTAGTGCTGCTGGGACACGATCAGGATTTATAGGGCCTGGGACTTCAGTTGAGCAAACCTGATTGTACCGGACCCCCTGAACTCACGGACCAAGGCCCATCTTCCAGCCATCCCGCAGGACCCACATACTCAGCCTCCCACATGGTGACCCCCCCTCCGGTGGCCACATGGCACTCTGGGAGCTGTGGGCTCCTGGCTCCAGTGCTTGGCAGACATGGGCCCACATGGCACTGGCCAATTGGGGCTGGCCCCAGGCTGGGCAGGACCTTGCCTTCGGCCCCACCCCTCCCACCCAGAGAGCAGGCTGAGCCAGGTCCAGCAGCCCCAGCTCCGCCTCCCCGTCCCTTCCCCCTTCTCCAGCCTGGCCCTGCCCTTGCCTCCCCCTCCCTGGCCCCACCCATTCTTCCCACCCAGTCCCACCCCTGCATCCCCCTCCCCAGTTCTGCCTCCCCACCTCTCCCTTCTCCTCCAGTCCAGCCCAGCCTGGCCCCACCCCTACTTCCCCCTCTTCAACTCTATCTCCCTACCCCGACCCCTCCTCCCACCCAGACCCTCTCTGCCTCCCCCGCCCCCGGCCCAGATCCCGCCCTCTCCTGGCTGCAGGGCAGATGGTGTCCCAGCTCTGCTGATTCACAGTGACAGCGTGTCCTCGGCACAGTACCCCGGCACAGCCTGTCCCCTGGCAGAGAAACCCTTCCTTCAGGAGGCTCACAGTGCCCTACCAGGACAGCTGGCCGGTCCCTCACAGCCACCCACCACGGAGAGAGCAAACCGCAGGCACAGGGCACGGGTCGTAGTTCTCAGCCCACAGTAGCCAACCCTGACCCCACCTACTGGCCAGAGCTTCAGGAAAAGCTCACACCACATGTCACCCAGGAGTGTCAGGAGGTCCTTAAATCCTTTCCCAAACAACTCCAAGGGAAACTCTACAAACTCATCCCCCACAACCCGCCCAGGGCTCTTCTACCAAGAGACCCAAACAAGGGGACCCAGGCAGAACCATTGGATCTGGCCAGGACACTCTGACTGAAGGAATATCAGGAGTCATGGAAACCATCCTCAAACCACTCACCACACAAAGGGCCAGCTTCCTCCAGGCCACAACCGACTTCCTGCGCAAACCTGCAACGTTAGCAACCTCCCTCAGAACAGCACCCTTGCCACCAGGAATGTCACTTCCCTATACACCAACATCCCTCACAATGAGCGCTTCGCAGCCTGCCTCAAATAGCTCTGCGACAATGGACAAAACTCAGCTATCCAACCCAAACACGTTGTCAATCTCATCCGTTTCATCCTCATCCATAACAATTTTACATTCAACAACAATCACCCTCCAAACCGTGGGAACAGCTGTAGGTACTAGGATGGCTCCCTAGTATGCCAACCTCTTCATGGGCCACCTTAAGGAAAAATTTCTAGACAAATGCACCAAGAAACCAATGATAGACCTGAGATACATCAATGACACTTTCATCCCTGGACAGACAACCAAAGCTGCCTCATAGGATTTCCCCCACAACTTCAACATCCACTACCCATCCATCAGAACACTTCCGCACCAGCATCAACTTCCTGGACATCACGATCAGCTTCAGCAATGGAACCCTACAGACAGCTAGATACAAGAAAACCCCAGCGGATCACCTAACCTACCTTCACAGATCCAGTAACCACCCCAACCCACCAAGAAACCTTATCTACAAACAGGCACTCAGCTACCACAGAATATGCTCTGGGAAGAAAGTCTGGGATACACACCTTCATTGACTTAAAACCACCTTCATCAAACAAGGACACTCCACCAGAGAAATAGATCTCATCATGGAATGAGATACCCAAATACCCCGAGAGAACCTGCTTCAATATAGGAAAAAAACCCTCTAACTGCATATCCCTAGTGGTAACCTACCACACATGTACCATTAAACAATTACAATTACTGTCATGCGGGCTGGCTTGAATGGGGGGGCATTTAGTATATTGGGTGACAACAGTAGGGCAGAATCATAATAATCCATGTGGGATATGCCATGTCAGGTACTGTTAGGAAGGTTATAATGTGCTCAGTAAGATAATAATACTTATGTTCATGTGTGATATTTGAAATGGAAGTTATAGATGTATTTGAGATGTCTGTGTTTCAAATTGTTCTGCCTGGGCAACACCCCAGATAGGAAAGCTGCAGAACAATGACCTGCATAATGGCCCATCAAGGCATTCACAGGTGCAAGGGGCCCTGAGGGAGAGGCCAGCATCACCACTGAGTCACCAGAATCTGCTTATGTGACTCTGGACTCCATTGCAGGCAGCCTACCTGATGAAGCGTCAGGACTGTCCCATGTGACTATAGACCCCAGGCACACCGGAGGAGTCACCAGGATTGGCCCATGTGACTATGGACTCCATTTTGGGTCTTGTGACTACCCACAGGCCGCATGGCCGGAGGAGGGGGTTTATAAGATCAAGCCAGAGAAACCATTTTGTCTTTGTTCCTGTCCAGTCTGCAGACATACACCTATCTCTGGACCAATTCATCTTGCAGCTGAACCGAAGGACTTAGACCCATCCAGGTACTGGATGTGAACCAGAGGAAATTATACAAGCCTGCAAATCCACATTTCTTCCAGAAACCTGAAGTATATGGACTTTTAATCATTTGTATATCTCTGATTTACTTTAACCCTTTAACATTTCTCTCCTGGTTTATTTCTTTCCCCTTACAATAAACCTTTAGTTTAGATACTAAAGGATTGGCTGTTAGCGTGGTATTTTAGGTAAGATCCAAACTTATATTGATCTGGTGCTGTGGCTGACCCCTTGGGGTCAGAGGGAACCTTTTCAGCAAAGAGCAGAGAATTTAAGTACCTGGTCTCTTTGCTGGACCTGGTGCTGGTTTGGGAGCCTGGAGCTGAAATGCAGTGAAGGGGGCTGTGGGCATTTGTGGACTGGCTTCGTGATATCCAGTGTGGGGTAATCAGAAGCAGTTCGTGGCTGGTTGGGAAGCCGGGCTTCAGTGTCACCTACCAGCATGGGGAGAATCTGCTCTCCTTTTGCAGCCTGCCCTGACCTTGGCATTATCAGCTGGCAACCCTGGGCACAGGTCGTATCACAATTACATACTCAATAGGGACCACACCCGCAGTCTTTCTTGAACCCCCTCTTCTAGTCTTCAAACAAGCAGTCTTGCCAACCTCACAACCCCATAATCAGAAGCAAGCTCCCTGCAGACCAGGACCCACCAAATCAAAGCAGCACCAGACTCTGCCAGAACAGCAGATGCAAAACCTAAAGGCATATCTCCACTGTTAGGATGATCAGTATCAGCTACAACCTGCCTTTCAAAATCCATGGGCCCTAACCATGCCTATACTATATGTGGTGTACCTCATCCAGTGCATTAAATGTCCTCATAACACCTGTGTGGGTGAAACCAGACAATCACTAGTCTCTCAAGTGAACTCACATAGAAAAATGGTAAAAAGACAAAAACACCACATTACCACAGGCAAATACTTTTCACAAATCAATCATTCCATATCTGACCTCTCAGTCCTCGTTCTCAAACAACTTGAAAAGATGAGCCTGGGAGCTTAAATTCACAACTTTCCTAGGCACTAAAAAACCATGGTCTTAATAAAGACACTAGGTTCATGGCTTATTACAACAATCTGTAATCCTATTAGTCTCCTTTTTTGCCTCGTGACTGCACAGGTGTTAACTGGCCACTACACATGGAATGGTCTCTTACAATATATGCTAAAACTGCTTATGCTAAGCTATTTATGCTGTTCTACCTGCAACCTTTCTGCCTGGAGGAGTTGGCAGCCACAAGGTTGGTTTAATATCTAGGGGTTCCTTTTGACAATACAACACAGAACCAGCTCGAGCCCCCACTCGGTAATCTGGGAAAATTACACGCCACCCCGAGTGCCTCCAAGAGGCAATACTTCCCCTCTTGCAAGCACTGAGTCTGTAGATGGAAAGGAAATTTTTAATAAAAGGAGAAAAGTACCTGGCAGTAATTTGGGAAAACACCACAAGTATGATTCGAAAACATATGACTGTGAACAAAACACTATCCCAGAGTACGCTGAGCAGTGTCCTTTTCCTCCGTCTCTCACTTTGTGGTGTAAAAATTTGACAAACAAACATCCCTTTAACATGCCATTCCCCCCTCCCTCCACCACACCCCACTCACAGTTGTTGTCCTTGGTCAGCGAAGACTCAGAATTCAAAGGTGCCTTCGCGAGGAGTTCACCTCCCAACCAATGTGAAGGGGGGAAGCACCAAGCAATGCCTTTGCTGCCACTACACCATTGTCCATTTGCTGCACCATCAGCTGCTTCATTGGCCGTTCACTCTGCCGTTGCTCACTCCTTGGTCACCCGTTCGCTCCACCTTCAGCCGCTCGATCTTTTGTTAGCTGCTCTGCCATCACTCACTCCATCACTGCCCTCTCCACTGCGACTGCTGGAATGTCTTAAGGTCCCACCACTTAAGACAGCTCTCAGTGATTTCAGCAGTTAGTGGAGGAGCCTCACTACCAGGGCAGTCTCCTTCATTAGAGACACGGTCCCATAGTATATCTAGTGCTTAGACCTGGTTATCAGTGATTTCAGCTCTTGTGAACCACAACAAAAGACTCTCAATTGAGTCTTAATCAGCTCTGTCATTGAACAGTGGAGAGAGGGAGGGTCAAATGGTGGCCAGGACCCTTAGGCAGAGACCACAGCACCAAGTAGAAACACCTATCCTCATCTCCCCTGGGCTTTGTCACCCCTACTCCCTGCTCCGTGAGTGCAGTTCAGTTGTGGGTGAACCCCTCACTAAAGGCATGCCAAGCACAGTTCTGCTGCCCTTGATTCACATAACAATAGCAACCCTTTGTTACCCCCAATAACAAAGTGACTTGCAATCCAATACCAGCCAAAAGGATCATTTGGGCAAAGCAGAGGCTGTGCACCTAGGCAGAATGGGTGTGTCTATTCAAACAAGGTCAGTTCCTGACATTTTCCCCCCAGCCCAGATGTCTGGGCAGAGCTCAGTCAGACCCTGTTTACATACCTTGTATTTAGCTGTGACACTGAGTACCTTTCCCAGACCTGAAGAAGAGCTCTGTGTAAGTTGGAAAGCTTGTCTCTCTCACCAACAGAAGTTGGTCCAATAAAAGTTATTCCCTCACCTACCTTGTCACTGTAAAGCCGCACAACCAGGACAGGCCCAGCCCCAAAGAGCTCAATGGGAGGGTAAGACAGAAAACACAGATGGATACAACACACAGCCAGGAAGCACAGGTACCAAGGAGACAATGATGACCACAGTGATAGCCTTTTGATAGTATATTTAGTGTGTGTCAGATGTAGAGAGAGCTGCTGCTTTCCATAAACTGCATTAATAACAATCAGTGTAGAAATAATTGGGAAGCACACACCAATCAAGAAACTTTCAGTAATAAAATAAAGAGTTCACCCGTCCCAGTAGAGGAAAACACTACAATATGATTTTAAGGCTTAGTTCAGTCTTCAGTTACATTGTTCTATAGCCAAGAGCAAGTATCTTGTATTTTATCCAGACAGCAGCTCTTATGCTGTGCCTTGGTACGGTCCATGCTCTTATTCGCAGTCTGATGATTCTGGCTTTAGCTCACGCGCAAGAGAGCTCCCTGGGTGAAGGCGTGAAAAACGGCCCAATGTCCATATGGGGAAGATGTTCCGATATGAACTGTAGTTCACTGCACCAGTCTTATTGAACACCCCACATATGTTTTCCTAAGGAGGAAGAGACAGAAACTGAGGTTAATAAGCACTAGGATCCCTGTCAGGATGGAAATCTGAGCCAAAAGGTTCACCGACAGGTGACCATGGGGGTTGAAATGGGATCTGTCAAGCCTTGTCACATCAGAAATGTACCAGCTGTCTGGTGCAAAAGGCTCTTCTTGTCTTCAATACTCCCAGCCATACGGTAAAGAGGAGGCATGCCAGTGAGTCTTGCTGAGAATCTGGATAAAAGTCACCAAGCTGGTTACTGAGATTTCAGAAGGAAATCCATCTGTGGCTGGGGAGAGGGGCCAGACTGAGAATGGTTATTTAGGGCAAACTGCAAGGAATAGGGCAAACAATTCCCCAAACTGGTGGTTTACTCTATACTTAGATTCACCAAGCCAACAACAAAACAGCTTCTGTATTACCATCTTGGTTACAAGAAGCCAAAATGCAGTCCCCTTTAAGCAATCCAGCCTTTGGCTCCCATCCAGGCAGCCAAGTCTAGTATAATGAAAGATTACTAAAAGCCTTATTCACCATACTTAAAGTTCTACCAATCCCAAGGGAGCAGACACAATGAATATTTCACATCTCACTCAAGTACATGCTTACAGCCAGTCTTTATTCACTAAGGTTATGTCTATACTGACGGCAGCACAGTCGGTGCCACCGGTTGATTCACCAGGATCAACTGAGCGGAAGTGATGACTCGCTCAATTGACCCATTAATCGTCGCCGCTAATCCACCCTTGCCAAGAAGGGTAATGCTGCGTTGACAGGATGGCATTTCCCATTGGTACAGTGAAGTGAAGACACTGTGGTAAGTAGAAATTAGGAAGTCGACAGGAGATATGCATGCTACTGTATGTAGCTAGCATATCTTCCATCGACTGCCGCTGAGTGTAGACAGTCTAAATCTAAGATTTATTAATACAAAGAAAAAAAAGAGAGTTGCTATGGTTAAAAAATCAATATACATAAAGATGAGTAAAGTTCTTAGATCAGTTTCTTAGCAGAGATATCATCTGGACCCAAGGGAAAGAGTCCCTTGAAGAATTCCACCGGGATTTCAATAATTTCCACCCCACCATCAACCTCAGCCTGGACCAGTCCACACAAGAAATCCACTTCCTAGACACTAGAATACAAATAAAAGATGGTCATATTAATACCACCCTATACCGAAAACCAGCTGACCGCAATACATATCTTCATGCCTCCAGCCTCCACCCTGGACACATTACACGATCCATTGTCTACAGCCAAGCCCTAAGACACAACTGGATTTGCTCCGATCCCTCAGACAGAGACAAACACCTACAGGATCTCCATAAAACGTTCTTAAAACTATAATACCCACCTGGAGAGGTGAAGAAACAAATTGACAGAGCCAGATGGGTACCCAGAAGTCACCTACTACAGGACAGACCCAACAAAGAGAACACCACCACCACTGGCCATCACCTATCTACTTATGTAATATATGTCATCATGTGCCAGCAATGCCCCTCTGCCATGTACATTGGCCAAAATGGACTGTCACTATGCAAAAGAATAAATGGACACAAATCAGACATAAAAAATGGTAATATCCATAACATAACATCCAGTCGGAGAGCACTTCAAACTCCCAGGACACTCTGTCGCTGACTTGAAAGTTGCCATACTTCAACAAAAAAATGTCAAAAACAGACTTCAGAGAAAAACTGCAGAGCTGGAACTTGTATGCAAACTTGACACAATCAAACTGGGTCTGAATAGGGACTTGGAATGGTTATCTCATTACAAGTAGTAATTGTCACTGTTCACACATTCTCACCTTCTAATCAGTGGTTGTGAATAGGCCTCAACTACTCTAACTGAATGGACTTTCCTACACCTACGCTCCCCATTATTGTTCCTTACCCTTGGATGTATATATATATCCCCTATCTGATTTCTATTTCATGTATCTGACGAAGTGGGTTGCAGCCCATGAAAGCTTATGCCTGCAGAAATTTGTTAGTCTTTAAAGTGCTACAGGACTCTCGTTGTTTTAGCAGAGAGGGTGAGGCTGCTGACTTGCAAAAGTCTTTCTGGAATCAGTTTAAAAGGTTATTGTCCAATAGGCAGTCCATGTGCAGAGTTTGTTCAAATTCTTCCATGAGAATTCCAGGGTGAATCCAGAGAAACCTGGAGAACTCAGTCTTGAGACTTAGACTTTCTCTGTCAAAGTTTAAGCAGATCTGAGATCAGGATCAGGCCCAAAGCTTCCTTTGTATTTGAGGCCAGCGGATAAGCCTCTTGTCAGCAGTTGTCACAGCAGGCCCTTTCTTGGATGAAGAAGAAGAGGTAATTGCTTTGAAGTTAATCTTCTGTTTTCTATGCAGACCCAGGTAGCCATTTGCATTCATTCACATTAGGCAATTAGCAATTCAAACTATCAAGGTATTTCATTCTATCAGATAATTAAGCTAAAGACAGTGTAAATAATATTATTTCTTGCAGTATCTTACATCTTTGACTTAATAGGAGACAGTAATGAATCATTAATGACAGGAACAGGTTTTACCATCTCTAAGCTAACTAGATCACATTGCTAACTTTTACCAATATTCAGATACACACAGACAATACTTAACATCTATCCTTGATTTCTATTACTACAAATAAATGGGATAATAATTGCTGGTTTAGTACACTCCTTTGAAATTTACATACAAGTAGTTATCAATGGTTCACAGTCAAGCTGGACAGGGATATTGAGTGAGGTCCCGCAGGAATCAGTTCTGGGTCAAGTTTTGTTCAATATCTTCATCAATGATTTGGAGAATGGCATAGAGAGTACACGCATAAATCTTGCGGACAATACCAAGCGGGGAGGGGTTGCAAATTCTTCGAAGGATGGGATTAAAATTCAGAATGATCTGGACAAATGGTCTGAAGTAAATGGGATGAAATTCAATAAGGACAAATGCAAAGTCCTCCACTTGATAAAGAACAATCAGTTGCACACATACAAAATGGGATACATACAAAACTGCCTAGTACTATGGAAAGGGATCTGGGGGTCATAGTGGATCACAAGCTAAATAAGAGTCAACAGTGTAATGCTGTTGCCAAAAGACATCATTCTGGGGTGTATTAGTAGGAGTGTTGTAAGAAGACACGAGAAGTAATTCTTCTGCTCTACTCCGTGCTGATTAAGCCTCAACTGGAGTATTGTGTCCAGTTCTGGCTGCTACATTTCAGGAAAGATGTGGAGACACCAGAGAAAGTCCAGAGAAGAGCAACAAAAATGATTAAAGACCTGGAAAACAAGATCTATAGGGAAGATTGAAAAAATTGGGTTTGTTTAGTCTGGAGAAGAGAAGATTGAGGGGGAAATGTTAATTTTTTCTAGTACTGTGGCAAACGGCTGGCTTCACCCTAGTGGGTCTCATGCTTCTGCCTCTTGTAGTGGGCCAGGGCATCACCAGTTACCCCATCTCCCCAGGGGGTAGGGACCTGGGACCGCCTGGTCCTCCGGGTCCCAGTTCAGGGGCCCTATGAGTAGCAGCTATGTGCTGCTGGCACCATACTCGCAGCTGCAGTCTTTTTCCCCTGGGCTAATTTTCCCCCCCTTGGTCCTTCTGGCCTCTCAGGCCCTGCTTCCTTGCCACCTGGACTGAGCTTCCTTACCCAGGCCCCTGTGCCTGGGGGAGTATCTCAGCCCTGCCAGGGGTGGGTTCCTCCCCTCCTAGGCCCATACCTCGCTCAGGACTCCTCTGCTCTTCCACACCACACAACACAACACTTCCAGCTCATGCCCTGTCGGTCTGGAGCAGAGGGTTTTATCAAGCACCTGGCTGGTCCTTAATTGGCCTCAGCTGCTCCTAATTGCCCCCTCATGACTTCTAACTAGTCTGCAGGGAACAGAGCCCTGAGCATTCTGGGGCTTACATACCTCCCTTCAAGCACTCTCCTACTGCCCTCTGCCCTTCTTATATCACAGTACATAAAAGGTTTGTTACAAGGAGAAGGGAGAAAAATTGTTCTGAGGATAGGACAAGAAGCAATGGGCATAAATTGCAGCAAGGGTGATTTAGGTTGTACATTAGGAAAAACTTCCTAATTGTCAGGGTGGTTAAGCACCAGAATAAATTTCCTAGGGAGGTTGTAGAATCTACATCAGTGGAGATTTTTAAGAGCAGATTGCACAGACACCTGTCAGGTATGGTCTAGATATTACTTAGTCCCGCCATGCGTGCATGGGACTGGACTAGATGACCTCTCAAGGTCCCTTCCAGCCCTATGATTCTATCATTCTATATCTGCTAGCTCTCTGAGTCAGAGAGCTGACATCAGAGGGCCAGAGAGAGCTGAAGGCCAGGGAGTGATGGAGGGGTGAACCCACTGATGTCTCCAGGTAACAGCTAGAGCCCCTACCTGGGAAGGGAACAGAACAGAGAAGAACCCCAGCCAGAGGGACTGGGGTCTGGTGAGAGACACAGGAGCTGTAGCTGAGAGATGGCGTGTGGTGGGAGACATCAGAGCTGTACTTGGTACTGGACTGTTGGGATGAATGTACTGTTTGGACTGTGCTTGGGGGTTTATGGTTGTGGGACTTTTGTAATAAATTAACCCCAGGTAAGGGCAATTTATATACTCTTTTAATTGTATTAAGATTAGTTAAGGAATTAAGAAGGGAAACTGAAAGAAGTGACTGCTTGCAGGGCTGCCCTGAGACCACCAGGGGGCGCCTGGGAGACAGTCACCCGTCCACAAACACCATCTGTCAACTCCACACTTTTAGACTGAAAGGGATATATCAGCAAATGGTAAAGACAACTATTAGCATTATACATTCAGCATGTACAATGTGAAATGCACACAGTAAGAAATCTCTAAGGTACTGTAAATACTTCCAAACCAGCCCTCCAGCTCCACATTTTATTCCTTCAAACTGAATTTTAAGTATGTATTTTACATTTTAGATTGTTTTAAAATGGCTTAAAACCACTGTAAGGATTTGTCTACACTATGACCTAGGGGTGTGATTCCCAGCTTGTGTAGACATCCTCCTGCTTGCTTTCATTGAGCTAGCAAGCTAAAAATAGCAATGACACTGGGGTAGCATGAGCTGGCCACTCTGTGAGTACAGCCAGGGATTTCAGGTGGGTTTGTACTCAGGCAGGCTAGCCTGTGCTGCCTCTCTCACTGTTGCCTGTGCTAGCCCAGCCACACGGCTACATTTCGCAAGATAGCTCAATGACACATCCATGTGAGTTGGGAATCACACCCTTTGCTCCAAGTGTAGACATAGCTTAAAGGGTCTAAGGAGTGAGGCTGGGCTTTTCAAAGGTGCCTCAAGGGAGTAAAGCACTCAAATCTCATTGAATTCGGGAGGGTCTAGATAATACTTAGCCCTGTCTTGAATGCAGGGAACTGGAACAGAAGACCTCTTGATATCCCTTCCAATCCTATAATTCTATGATTCTAGACTATCTTGATTGTATTTCCATGCCTGCTGTTAAGTTGTTGTGTCACACATAAGTTGACCAGTCTGTCAGTAACACACCATCAGATAGCACTATGCTACTCATCAATACTTGTCAGCTTTAGTAGTAAGAGGCACTACTACTAAAGGGCTTCATTATAAAGATTCCCATGCTGTAAGACATGCACTACACAGGACTGTGCTTCAAAACCTACTGTGGAACCTCTTCCTTTATGTGCTGGGCCTCACTAAAATGCCCAGAACATTGAGCGTCTAACAAAACTGAAAAACTGCAACAAAGATGATCAGTGGGCCAGTAAGTGCTTATCCCGGCAAAGCAGGGCATTGCGAGAAGAGAAGAAATTGAAAAAGCAATATGTGAAAAAGGCATATGAGAAAGGAGCAGACAGCATGTTAATTTTTAATTATGACCACAAGACCCATAAAATATGGATTTCATTAATAATAGTTATTAAGGTTCTGCATTTCTTCATGAAATTACCATAAAGTGCATGCACAACTTGTTGGACAAACTTACACAAAGAGTAGTTACGAACAATTTGTGGTCAGACTGGGAGGATGTATCAAGTAGGGTCACACAAAGGTCCTGGGTGCAGTACTATTCAATATTTTCATTACTGATTTGAAACAATAGGGTGGAGAGCACGTTCATAAAATTTTCAGATGACACCAGGCAGGGAGGGGTTTCAAATTCTTCAGGGGACAGGATTAAAATACAAAAAGACCTTGATAAATTGGAGAATTGGTCTGAAATCCACAAAATGAATTTCAATAACGACAAGTGCGAGTACTACACTTAGGAAGGAAAAAATCAAATGGACAACTACAAAATGAGGAATAACTGGTGAGGTGGTGGTACTGCGAAAAGGCTCTGGGGGATGAACATGAGCCAACAATGTGATGCAGTGACAAAAAAGGCTAATATAATTCTGGGGGGTACTAATAGAAGTGTCATATCTAAGACATCATTGGTAATTGTCGTAGAATCATAGAACCATAGACTATTAGAGTTGGAAGGGACCTCCTGCTGTACTTGGCACTGGGCTGGAGTAATGTGTTTAGTTTTGGGTGCCACATATTAGGAAAGATGTTGATAAATTGAAGAGAGTACATAGGAGAGCAACAAAAATGATAAAAGGTTTAGAAAACGTGACCCATGAGGAAAAGTTGAAAAAACTGAGCATGTTTAGTTTTGAGAAGAAAAGACGGAGGGGACCTGATTACAGTCTTCAATATGTTAAGGGCTGTTATAAAGAGGATGGTGTTCAATTATGCTCCATCTCCACTGAAAGTAGGACAAGAAGGAATTGATTTAATGTGCGGCAAGGGTGATTTAGTTTAGCTATTAGGAAAAGCTTTCTAGCTGTGAGGCCAGTTAAGTACTGGAACAGGTTACTGAGAGGGGTTTGTGGAATTCCCATCACTGGAGGTTTTTAAGAACAGGTTAGACAAACACTTGTCAGGGATGGTCTAGGGTTACTTGGCCCTGCTGCCTCAGCGCAGGGGAATGGACTAGATGACCTTGAAATCCCTCCCAGCCCTGCATTTCAGGGATTATGTGAGCTCAGTGGATTTGGCCAGAACTCCTGCTACAGCA
>NW_027131539.1:0-2484 GCF_026122565.2 Emydura macquarii macquarii
GCGTGATTCAAAACCCACCATCTGAACACCTGGTTAACCTGTGCAACCCCGGAATTTATCATGGTGTCCCTTGTTTCCCTTCCCTCCTCTTTGTTACACTCAGTTTTTGTGTCTTGTGTCAAGCCGGGATGTAAGCTCTTTTGAGCGGGTTCCATCTGTGACTTCCTGTGTGTTGGCAGTGCACCAAGTCCTAGATGGTCTGACCCCAACTGTAATATAGGGCTTTACACAATACAAATAATAAATTGCGCGTAATAATAATTCTTTATAATCCCACATGGGTTAGAATAACCCTTTAAATGAGCTCATCACTAGAAAAACAATAAGCACTTGCTAAATTCAGTATGAAACTATGTAAATCTGGGGATAAAAACATATTTTCATATCCTCTTCCCTTGAGTTCAGCCTTCACTTCACAAGAGTTCTTTCACTTGGTCATAATCCATTCCTTCTGCACCTATGAGGGTGGGAGAAAATGAAAATGCGGGAAGTAAATCCTCGCAAATTTGACAAGAAATGCGCATGTTTAGATGCATCCTTTACAAAATGCCAGACTGCATGGACAACACAAATAGCCTGGGGCACAAACCATGAGCCAGATTTGAAACACTTTGGAGTGTTTCAGGAAACTAGGGGAGAGGGGAGCAAACAGAGTGAGCCAGGGCTTGGAGAGACAGGGGTTTGACCTGGGATGTGCAAGCCAACTGAAGTGGAAAGGGCTACGAGACTGAAGCTATGCAGGAGGTCTGGGGTCAGGCAGAGAGGCCTGGGATAAGGGAGAGCACAATATCACTGCACTGAGGTATCCGTACTCAAAGGGCTTGGCTGGCAGTACTGCCTTGGTTCCCCACTGCACTGAGGCAGCAGCACCACGGGCACTCTTCAACTGTTAATGCCGGCTCCTCCAGTGCTGCTGCCTTGGTTTCCCACCGCACCATGATAGCAGTGAGTTGAATGTCTCTGCCCTGAGACATTGGTGCATGAAGGGCTCCTCACAGCACGACTGCCCCAGTCCCTGAGTGGGGGGAGAAAGAGGTGGGGAAGGTGCCTGCATCTCAGCCCCCTGGGGTAAGAGGGACTGAGGTGGGAGAAGTGCCTGAGCCTTATGCCCACCAATATGATATTGGTGATATTGGTGAAACCATAATATTTATGAAATGCCTTTCCGTGAGAGAAGTGAAGGGCAATGCCCCAGAGAACACAGGAGAACCCAAAGGGCCAGTGAGGAGGCAGGACAGAGACAGTACCCCAACCTGGCCCAACAGGGATAGGGATTTAGGCCTAAAGCAGGTCCAAAGACTGACTCACAATTTGATTCCATACCAGAGAACAGACAGATTTACCTCCAGAATCATCCCTTCTAGGGGGGGGGGTTTCCCACCCGAGGTGGGGGACGGTTACCCATATCTTTCTGTCTGCCACAATGGGCAGTCAGGGTTTGCTAGAGATGGCAGGATTTGCCCCATGCATGCTCAGAGATTTATACCTACAACAGTCATGGACTCCATTCCCTCTCAGTCATGTCTGCCAGAGATGGGGGATTTACAACCTGTGCCCTTGGTCTATCAGTGCTGGAGTGATTTACTTACACACCCCAAAACCTAATCACATCAGAAAGAGTCACCCCCTGCCACGGGTGTATGCTAGACACTGGAGATTTCCTCATGTACCTCAGAAACAGAGGGGTTTACCCTTCTCCCCATCCAGACCCATCTTCCTGGTCTGCCCCAGGTGAGGAAAATAAACATCATCTGAGCATTTATGATGTACCCATCACTGTAATATCTGGGCACTGTACACATAAGTAAAACACACTATTATTATCTGAAGAGACCCCCTCCGAGCCGGTGCCTTCTAAATGGACATTATGCTCACCTGTTTACATTAAAATGGTTAGGCCCATCTGCAGCTGCCATCATTAGTGAAGAAGCTTGTGCAGAGAAGTGGATCTTCCACTGTGCTCTAAAGGCAAGGAGAGGCAGGGTCCTCCTGATCTTCGCTGATAAACTGTTCCATAACCAGGGACCCTTTACTGAGACTGCCGAAACACTAGTCCCTACGCGCAGACAGTGTTTCACCGGAGCTCCCTCAGCCAAGCTAAATAGCCTGCAGAGCACTGCTGCGGCACTGGGCCGTGGAAGGAGAGTCCGTCTGGGGTGTCTCAGGCTAGCCGAGTAACGCCAGAGCAATAAGTACATGCAATACATCGGCGCGAGAATGCTGGTGAAAGCTTAGCAGAGGAGTCAGAGAAGGAAGGCAGGATGGTGGAGGGTTCTTTAGACTCGAGTTTTGCCATTGATTTCAGTGGGGCCCAGATTTCACTCTAGGATCGAGACGTGGACACGGGATGGAATTGGATCGGGAGTCACTGAAGGCACAGACTGCTGGGGTCATGCTTGTGACACAGACAGGAAGGGCTTGGGAGAGTGTCTCTCCTGGGAACAGTTACGCGAATCGAGGAGTCTAGGGTTAGAGGGTGCGAAG
>NW_027131540.1:0-2523 GCF_026122565.2 Emydura macquarii macquarii
AAGCCAATATGGCTAAAACAACGAGAATTCTCTCACAGAACTCTCTTGCCCAAAAACAACGTAGATACTTCTATCCTTTCAGCTTTTCTTATCAAAGCCAATATGGCAAAAACAACATAGATGCTTCTATCCTTTGAGCTTTTCTTATCAAAGCCAATATGGCAAAAACAACGATAGTTCTGTGGCCCTTTGAAGATTTTAGTTGCCAAAAACAACGTAGATACTTCTATCCTTTGAGCTTTTCTTATCAAAGCCAATATGGCAAAGACAACGTAGATGCTTCTAAACTTTGAGCTTTTCTTATCAAAGCCAATATGGCAAAAAAATGAGAGTTCTGTGGCCAAAAACAACGTAGATGCTTCTATCCTTTGAGCTTTAATATCAAAGCCAATATGGCAAAAACAACGTAGATGCTTCTATCCTTTGAGCTTTTCTTATCAAAGCCAATATGGCAAAAACAACGAGAGTTCTGTGACAATAACAACGTAGATGCTTCTATCCTTTGAGCTTTTCTTATCAAAGCCAATATGGCAAAAACAACGAGAGTTCTGTGGCCCTTTAAAGACTTTAGTTGTCAAAAACAACTTTAGTCTTTAAAAGGCCACAGAGCTCTAGTTACCAAAAACAACGTAGATGCTTCTATCCTTTGAGCTTTTCTTATCAAAGCCAATATGGCAAAAACAACGAGAGTTCTGTGCCAAAAACAACGTAGATGCTTCTATCCTTTGAGCTTTTCTTATCAAAGCCAATATGTCAAAAACAACGAGAGTTCTGTGGCCCTTTAAAGACTTTAGTTGCCAAAAACAACGTAGATGCTTCTATCCTTTGAGCTTTACTTATCAAAGCCAATATGGCAAAGACAACGTAGATGCTTCTATCCTTTGAGCTTTTCTTATCAAAGCCAATATGGCAAAAACAACGAGAGTTCAGTGGCCCTTTAAAGACTTTCTTGTCAAAAACAACTTTAGTCTTTAAAAGGCCACAGAGCTCTGTTGCCAAAAACAACGTAGATGCTTCTATCCTTTGAGCTTTTCTTATCAAAGCCAATATGGCAAAAACAACGAGAGTTCTGTGGCCCTTTAAAGACTTTACTTGCCAAAAACAACATAGATGGTTCTATCCTTTGAGCTTTTCTTATCAAAGCCAATATGGCAAAAACAACGAGAGTTCTGTGGCCAAAAAAAAGTAGATGCTTCTATCCTTTGAGCTTTTCTTATCAAAGCCAATATGGTAAAAACAACGAGAGTTCTGTGGCCAAAAACAACGTAGATGCTTCTATCCTTTGAGCTTTTCTTGTCAAGTCCATATAGCAAAAACAACGAAGATGCTTCTATCCTTTGAGCTTTTCTTATCAAAGCCAATATGGCAAAAACAACGAGAGTTCTGTTGCCCTTTAAAGACTTTAGTTGCCAAAACAACTTTAGTCTTTAAAGGGCCACAGAACTCTCGTTATAAAACAACGTAGATGCTTCTGTCCTTTGAGCTTTTCTTATCAAAGCCAATATGGCAAAAACAACGAGAGTTCTGTGGCCAAAAAAACGTAGATGCTTCTATCCTTTGAGCTTTTCTTATCAAAGCCAATATGGTAAAAACAACGAGAGTTCTGTGGCCAAAAACAACGTAGATGCTTCTATCTTTGAGCTTTTCTTGTCAAGTCCATATAGCAAAAACAACGAAGATGCTTCTATCCTTTGAGCTTTTCTTATCAAAGCCAATATGGCAAAAACAACGAGAGTTCTGTTGCCCATTAAAGACTTTAGTTGCCAAAAACAACTTTAGTCTTTAAAGGGCCACAGAACTCTCGTTACCAAAACAACGTAGATGCTTCTATCCTTTGAGCTTTTCTTATCAAAGCCAATATGGCAAAAACAACGAGAGTACTGTGCCAAAAACAACGAAGATGCTTCTATCCTTTGAGCTTTTCTTATCAAAGCCAATATGGCAAAAACAACGAGAGTTCTGTGCCAAAAACAACTTAGATGCTTCTATCCTTTGAGCTTTTCTTATCAAAGCCAATATGGCAAAAACAACGAGAATTCTCTCACAGAACTCTCCTTGCCCAAAAACAACGTAGATACTTCTATCTTTTCAGCTTTTCTTATCAAAGCCAATATGGCAAAAACAACATAGATGCTTCTATCCTTTGAGCTTTTCTTATCAAAGCGAATATGGCAAAAACAACGATAGTTCTGTGGCCCTTTGAAGATTTTAGTTGCCAAAAACAACGTAGATGCTTCTATCCTTTGAGCTTTCTTATCAAAGCCAATATGGCAAAAACAAAGAGAGTTCAGTGGCCCTTTAAAGACTTTAGTTGCCAAAAGCAACTTTAGTCTTTAAAGGGCCACAGAACTCTCGTTGCCAAAAACAACGTAGATGCTTCTGTCCTTTGAGCTTTTCTTATCAATGCCAATATGGCAAAAACAACGAGAGTTCTGTAGCCAAAAAAATATGGTAAAAACAACGAGAGTTCTGTGGCCAAAAACAACGTAGATGCTTCTATCTTTGAGCTTTTCTTGTCAAGTC
>NW_027131541.1:0-2519 GCF_026122565.2 Emydura macquarii macquarii
TGAATCTGCACTCATTTACACTAGAGAGACAGGGTGGGTGAGGTAGTATCTTTTATTGGACTAACTTCTGTTGGTGAGAGAGACAAGCTTTCTCCAGCTCAACACCAGTGTATCACCACTGACTTCTGTGGAATTACTCCTGATTTACACTGACAGCAGGATGGGGTCTTGGGACTCACAGTGGTGTAAATCAGAGTAATCACTGAAAATAGTGGTGTTAAGACAGTGTGAGAGCAGAATTGGGCCTATTATTTCTTACTCTAGGCTTTGGACCTTGTAGTGATTTGAAAAACTTGCGGTCTTTGGATAAATATGAAACATTTGCCTCAGGCTCCCACCTGAAATAACACTTTTACGTAGGTACAAGAAAAGAAACAGGCATCAGCACTTGGCAAATAAATTTGTATGAAGTGAACCTGTTTGCAAGGTTTATACTTTGTTCCTAAAAAATATACTGGGCCAGATTCTGATTTCTGCTGCACCATTGTAAATCAGGAAGTCATCTCTGAAAGGGATGATTTAACACCATGCAGAGAAGGGTGAACTCCAGCAGAAGGTGAGAACTCACCTCAAATCTCTTTTTGGTTTGAATGTCGGCACAGCACATAAGTATTTGAAGCAAAGAGCCCAACAGGGGGTCTGTGACACAGCACGAGACAACCCCAGAAAAGGAGCAAGCCTTCATACAAAGTCCTATCTCTCCTGGCACTGGAACCATATTATCCCAAATTAAGTTCAAACTTTTCTCTTGGTGGCAGGGTTTCCTGGGCCATGGTGGATAGAGGTGATCCATGTTACAAAGACATTTAAAAACTGCTATACAAACCAGTTCCCTCATCCTCAGAGTTACACGCCTCCCCTGGGGTCTGGTTATGTCTGTCTCTTTCTCTTTCCCTACTTCCTCACCCAGTCTCACTTCTCCTTATCCCAGCATTTATTTAGTCTTCATCTGCCCCAATCAATGGGGAATTAAATTTAGGGGGAGGCTCCTATATTGTCATACAAATCAACCTGCTGCGTCCTCTTTTCATGTCTCTGCCAGCACCAGCATTTTAGAGGGAGATAAGAAAAAAGGAAAGCCCCTAGGAGATGATCACTATTAACTTCACATAAATGACCAGTCTCCAACATCAATTAGTAAAGCAATTCATGCATGTTTTGGGCCAGATCCTCAGTTGGTGTAAATCAGCATAGTTCTATTGAAGTCAGTACAGCTATACCGATTTACACCAGTGAAGATGTGACCTATTATTTATTGTTTTACCCTAAATAAATTTCCCCCAATCTATTCTCTTCACCTATAGTTGCTGTTCTAGTAGCACATAGGATGCACAGGAGTCTGATAACACTCTTCCCTCTGCCATATCTAGGAATAGGAGTCTCCACTGATTTTTTTTTTTAGTATTCTTTATTAAAATGCTCTGATCACCGAAAGATTTTTGTAGTTTCATATCTATTGTTTCCTCTACTTTGATATGGGAAATAAAAGTCCTTTAGAAAATAGGTTTGATAACTATAAAACTCACTGCTCTGGTTCATTTGCTGAAATGCTAAAACTTGACTCTGTCCCATTGAAGCCAGTGGGAATTTAGCCACTGACATTAGGGGAGATGCCCACAGGAGGGGCACAGGAGATGTAAGAAACTCCACAAGGTGAACCTAACAGAATTTCTTACAAGTCTGTTCCTAAGGATAAAGGGTTTGGGGAGTCACAGATAAAATAGGGTGTGTGTGGCCTCCTAACCCCACATTTCCTAGAGCAAAGGGAATCCCCCAGTGCTGTGACTATTTCCAAGCTGCTGCTCTCTCTGCCTCTACCATCTGGCAGCACAGAATCATAGAATCATAGGACTGGAAGGCACCTCGTGAAGTCATTTCATCCCAGTCCCCTGCACTTACAGCAGGACCAAGCATTATCTAGACCATCCTTGACTGGTGTTTGTCTAATCTGCTCTTAAAAATCTCCAATGATGGAGATTCCAACAACCTCCCTAGGCAATTTGTTCCAGTGCTTATCTATTCCGACAGCAAGGAAGTTGTTCCTAATGCCCAATCTAAATGGCCCTTGCAGCAATTTAAGCCCATTGCTTGTTGTCCTATCCTCAGAGGTTAACGAAAACAATTTTTCTCCCTCCTCCTTGTAGCAACCTTTTATGTACTTGAAAACTGTTATGTCTTCACTCAGTATTCTCTTCTCCAGACTAAACAAATCCAATTTTTTCAATCTTCCTTATAGGTCATGTTTTCTAGAACCTTTAGTCATTTTTGTTGCTCTTTTCTGAACTTTCTCCAATTTGTCCACATATTTCCTGAAATGTGGTACCCAGAACTGGACACAATACTCCGGTTAAGGCCTAATCAGCACAGAGTAGAGCGGAAGAATTGCTTCTCACATCCTGCTTACAACACTCCTATTAATACATTGCAGGGTATTTTGCTTTTTTTTTGCAACAGTGTTACGCTGTTGACTCATATTTAACTTGTGATCCTCTGTCCCCAGATCCCTTTCTGTAGTACTC
>NW_027131542.1:0-2471 GCF_026122565.2 Emydura macquarii macquarii
GTCTTCCTTAGCCCTCAAATTGTTTTCTTATAAACTGAAAGATTTTTTTTTTTTTGTAGTCTGAGAAGCTCTACTATGTTGCAGAGTCTTTATTTCAAACTGGAGCAACTCAGTGTCCAGGCATCCATAACTGTCCAAATCTACATATTTATCTTCTGTGTTATTATCCACAGGGGGAGCTCTGCAGTCAAAACAGCCTGGATCTGCTCGCTAATCCTGCAAACAAATGGAATTATAGTGGGTACTTGTGTAATACAAGTGTAGTGGGTTACGCTATCACCCAAGAATTGATTACCAGAGAATAACAGCTACCTGGTCCTATCAGCTAAATTATCCTGCTTTTAGCTCAGGTTGTATGGGTTTGTGCTGTGTAGCTGAAGATCTCAGGTCCAAAACCTAACGCTGTTCATGTGGGAAGTTTTTACTGTTCCCCAAGTTTATATATTGTGGTAAAGTCAGGCCAGATGGCCACAAAAGGGTATACCAGGGTCGGGTGTGAGCCCAAGAATGCCCAAAGCCCTTTATCCTGCAAGCAGAGGAGAGATTACTGCAGGGCAATTAGAGACAGCTGGACCCAATGAAGGGCTACTCCAGGTGTACTTAAACCCTGCCTGCCCTAAAGTGGGGGAGGGGAGAGGAGCAAAGCAGGAAGAAGCTGCCAGAAGGTTTGTGGCAGCTGGAGGAGAAGCTTCCTCCAGGCTAGGAGACCGGGCTTCTCTGCAGCCAGAGGAGCAGGGAAGGAGAAAACCCTTGGCCCCAGCTGGCAGGAGGGAGACACACCAAGCTACTTCCCTGAGGAGATGGGGTAACCAGCGACTCCTTGGCCCACTACAAGGGGCAGAAGTGTGAGACCCACTAGAGTGAAGCCTGCTGTCTGCCACTATATATATATATATATTAGTTAAGCACTGCAATAAATTGCCTAGAGAGGTTGTGGAATCTCCATCATTGGAGATTTTTAAGGACAGGTTAGACAAACACCTGTCAGGGATAGTCTAGATAATGCTTGGTCCTGCCGTAAGTGCAGAGGACTGGACTAGATGACCTCTTGTGGACCCTTCCAGTCCTATGATTCTATACACACACACTAGTAACCCAAAGTCTGTTCTGTCATGAATTATTGCAGTTAGGCATTTTAAAAAGCCAGTTCATTTTACGCTTACAAAACAGGCTTTTACAAACCAAGAGTGTTGGTTTAGGTGCTTGAAACCTTACACAATTACACAAACCTATTTACATTTCTCAGAAAACATTTCTGCTTAACATTCCTTGCACTGCTCTAATTATTTTTACACACCTGTACTCTGATTACATTCCCTACTTGGACATTTGCAGGCAGTCAAGTTCCAATGGCAACCCCTTATTTCCTTTTATGATTTTTGACTAAATCGTCCGTAGTCAAATGATTCAAATCAGATTGTCTCTCTCTGTCTACAGCAGTCATTTACAATTGATTATTTACAGACCAGTCCTTTGGGGAAAGGGCCCATTTTCCTTCAGAATGGCTGTAAAGGATTATTGGGACAAAACCATAGTGGTGGGAGTAGTCACTATCTGACCTCCTTGTATAATTTGTTTAATTACCAGGGTTCCACCAGGTGAGACTGCACCGAGTTGCACTGCCATAACCAGGTTTTATTATTAAACCGAGCATTCTCTTTTTCCTTCTTACTGAATAGTCAGCCAGGGTTTCAGTGGCATTCAACAGACCATGGCTGAACTCTGCCAAGCATTGTTTTACATAGGTATCCAAAGTACCACCCTCATTCTCTATACGTTTCTGGACCTCTCTTTAGGAGAGACTTCTGTACAATAATTTAACAATATGGTCTTTTGTTTCTTTTTCTTGCATTTCTTCTCTAATACTATTTGCTGGAGCTCGATTTCCACCTGGTTCCCGTCTCCCCCTATCACGTCCCTAGGGAGTCCATAGGGACCTCCTGGAGATCTAACCTACTCCTCCAGTGCCCTGGAAACCTCCTTGTTATACTTATAAAATAAACAGCAGGATGTTATTCAGGGGATAAGGCAGTATGCTGTGTCTATTATGAATACAAAAACAAATATTTTAAGAAGCAATTGCCTAAAACTCTCTCTCTCTCTCTCTCTCTCTCACACACACACACACACACACACACACACACACACAGAGAGAGAGAGAGAGAGTTCTGCGGGAGGGATATAATTACCAGCCTCTGTGTTGCCCATTCTGAATTGCTGGCCAGGTGATTCAGACATGAGGATGGAGCCAGGCTCTGTTGGTCGCGACATGATGCTCCTTGGGGTTTGCAGAACGAGCCCAAAATCACCCCATTTGGACTAAGTCCACATTGATATATATTTGTTTGTTTATATATTGTTGATTCTCTTCTGCTTATTGTAGTATACCACACAATGTTAGTAACAAGACAAACAGCATAAAACACAAAATACAATCTTTGTTGCAATAATAAATTCATGGTGTTGTTCTT
>NW_027131543.1:0-24572 GCF_026122565.2 Emydura macquarii macquarii
CACTTTGAGATTTTGTTATCAAAGCCAATATGGCAAAAACAACGAGGGTTCTGCGGCACTTTAGTCTTTAGAGTGCCGCGGAACCCTCGTTGCCGAAAACAATGTTGATGCTTCTACACTTTGAGCTTTTGTTATCAAAGCCAATATGGCAAAAACAACGAGGCTTCTGCGGTACTTTACTCTTTAGAGTGCCGCAGAACCCTCGATGCCAAAAACAATGTAGATGCTTCTACACTTTGAGATTTTGTTATCAAAGCCAATATGGCAAAAACAACGAGGGTTCCGCGGCACTTTACTCTTTAGAGTGCCGCAGAACCCTCGTTGCCGAAAACAATACAGATGCTTCTACACTTTGAGCTTTAGTTATCAAAGCCAATATGGCAAAAACAAAGAGGGATCCGCGGCACTTTCAAGACTTTAGTCTTTAGAGTGCCGCGGAACCCTCGTTGCCGAAAATAATGTAGACGCTTTCACACTTTCAGCTTTTGTTATCAAAGACAATATGGCAAAAACAAAGAGGGTTCTGTGGAACTCTTGTCTTTAGAGTGCCGCCGAACCCTCGTTGACGAAAACAATGTAGATGCTTCTACACTTTGAGCTTTAGTTATCAAAACCAATATGGCAAAAACAACGAGGGTTCTGCGGCACTTTAGTCTTTAGAGTCCCGCGGAACCCTCGTTGCCGAAAACAATGTAGATGCTTCTACACTTTCACCTTTTGTTATCAAAGCCAATATGGCAAAAACAACGAGGGTTCTGCAGCACTTTAGACTTTAGAGTGCCGCGGAACCCTCGTTGCCGAAAACAATGTAGATGCTTCTACACTTTCAGCTTTTGTTATCAAAGCCAATATGGCAAAAACAACGAGGGTTCCGTGGCACTTTAGTTTTTAGAGTGCCGCAGAACCCTCGTTGCCAAAAACAATGTAGATGCTTCTACACTTTGAGCTTTCGTTATCAAAGACAATATGGCAAAAACAACGAGGGTTCTGCGGCACTTTAGTGTTTAGAGTGCCGCGGAACCCTCGTTGCCAAGAACAATGTAGATGCTTCTACACTTTGAGCTTTTGTTATCAAAGCAAATATGGCAAAAACAACGAGGGTTCTGTGGCACTTTACTTTTTAGAGTGCCGCAGGACCCTCGATGCCGAAAACAATGTAGATGCTTCTACACATTGAGCTTTTGTTATCAAAGCCAATATGGCAAAAACAACGAGGGTTCTGCAGCACTTTAGTCTTTAGAGTGCCGCGGAACCCTCGTTGCCGAAAACAATGTAGATGCTTCTACATTTTGAGCTTTTGTTATGAGAGCCAGTATGGCAAAAACAACGAGGGTTCCGCGGCACTTTAGTCTTTAGAGTGACGCGGAAAACCAGTTGCCGAAAACAATGTAGATGCATCTACACTTTGAGCTTTTGTTATCAAAGCCAATATGGCAAAAACAACGAGGGTTCCGCGGCACTTTAGTCTTTAGACTGCCGCAGAACCCTCGTTGCCGAAAACAATACAGATGCTTCTACACTTTGAGCTTTAGTTATCAAAGCCAAAATGGTAAAAACAACGAGGGATCCGCGGCACTTTAAAGACTTTAGTCTTTAGAGTGCCGCGGAACCCTCATTGCCGAAAACAATGTAGACGCTTCTACACTTTCAGCTTTTGTTATCAAAGCCAATACGGCAAAAACAAAGAGGGTTCTGTGGAACTTTTGTCTTTAGAGTGCCGCCGAACCCTCATTGACGAAAACAATGTAGACGCTTCTACACTTTGAGCTTTTGTTATCAAAGCCAATATGGCAAAAACAACGAGGGTTCCGCGGCACTTTAGTCTTTAGAGTGCCGAGGAACCCTCGTTGCCAAGAACCATGTAGATGCTTCTACACTTTGAGCTTTTGTAATCAAAGCCAATATGGCAAAAACAACGAGGGTTGCGCGGCACTTTAGTCTTTAGTGTGCCGCGGAACTCTCGTTGCCGAAAACAATGGAGATGCTTCTACAGTATGAGCTTTTGTTATCAAAGCCAATATGGCAAAAACAACGAGGGTTCCGCAGCACTCTATAGACTTTAGTCTTTAGAGTGCCGCGGAACCCTCGTTGCCAAGTACAATGTAGATGCTTCTACACTTTGAGCTTTTGTTATCGAAGCCAATATGGCAAAAACAACGAGGGTTCTGCGGCACTTTAGTCTTTATAGTGCCGCGGAACCCTCGTTGACAAAAACAATGTAGATGCTTCTACACTTTGAGCTTTTGTTATCAAAACCAATATGGCAAAAACAACGTGGGTTACGCGGCACTTTAGTCTTTAGAGTGCCGCGGAACCCTCGTTGCCGAAAACAATGTAGATGCTTCTACACTTTGAGCTTTTGTTATCAAAGCCAATGTGGCATCAAAGCCAATATGGCAAAAACAACGAACCATCGTTGCCAAAAAAATGTATATGCTTTAGGACTTTGAGCTTTTCTTATCAAAGCCAATTTTGGAAAAACAACGAGGTTTCCGAGGCACTTTAGTCTTTAGAGTGCCGCAGAACCCTCGTTGCCGAGAACAGTGTAGATGCTTCTACACTTTGAGCCAATGCCGAGAACAATGTAGATGCTTCTACACTTTGAGCTTTTGTTATCAAAGCCAATATGGCAAAAACAACGAGGGTTCCGCGGCACTTTAGTCTTTAGAGTGCCGCGGAATCCTTGTTGCCTAAAACCATGTAGATGCTTCTACAAGCTTTTGTTATCAAAGCCAATATGGCAAAAACAACGAAGTCTTTAGAGTGCCGCGGAACTCTCGTTGCCGAAAACAATCAAAGCCACTTTGAGCTTTTGTTATTATGGCAAAAAAAACAACGCAAAAACAACGAGGGTTCCGCGGCACTCTAAAGACTTTAGCCAATGTAGGCACTTTGAGCTAAACTTTAGTCTTTATAGTGCCGCGGAACCCTCGTTGCCGAAAAAAATGGAGATGCTTCTACACTTTGAGCTTTTGTTACCAAAGCCAATATGGCAAAAACAACGAACCATCGCCAATGTGGCATGCCGCAAAAACAACGAAAAATTAATATGCTTCTAGACTTTGAGATTTTGTTATCAAAGCCAATTTTGGAAAAACAACGAGGTTTCCGAGGCACTCTAAAGACTAAAGCCGAGAACAATTTAGATGCTTCTACACTTTGAGCTTTTGTTATCAAAACCAATGTGGCATCAAAGCCATTAATGCAAAAACAACGGGGGTTCCGCGGCACTCTAAAGACTTTATTCTTTAGAGTACCGCGGAACCCTCGTTGCCGAGAACAATGTAGATGCTTCTACACTTTGAGTTTTTGTTATCAAAGCCAATATGGCGAAAACAACGAGGGTTCCGCGGCACTCTAAGGACTTTATTCTTTAGAGTGCCGCGGATCCCTCGTTGCCGAGAACAATGTAGATGCTTCTACACTTTGAGCTTTTATTATCAAAGTCAACATTGCAAAATCAACGAGGGTTCTGCGGCCCTTTAGTCTTTAGAGCGCCGCATACCATCGTTGCCGAAAACAATGTAGATGCTTCTACACTTTGAGCTTTTGTTAACCAAGCCAATATGGCAAAAACAATGAGGGTTCTGCGGCAATTTAGTCTTCAGAGTGCCGCAGACACCGCGTAGCCGAAAACAATGTAGATGCTTCTACACTTTGAGCTTTTGTTATCAAAGCCAATATGGCAAAAACAACGAGGGTTCCGTTGCACTCTAAAGACTTCAGTCTTTAGAGTGCCACGGAACACTCGTTGCCGAAAACAATGTAGATGCTTCTACACTTTGAGCTTTTGTTATCAAAGCCAATATGGCAACATCAACGAGGGTTCTGCGGCACTTTAGTCTTTAGAGTGCCGCGGAACCCTCGTTGCCAAGAACAATGTAGATGCTTCTACACTTTGAGCTTTTGTTATCAAAGCCAATATGGCAAAAACAACGAGCGTTCCGAGGCACTCTAAAGACTAAAGCCGAAAACAATGTAGATGCTTGTACACTTTGAGCTTTTGTTATCAAAGCCAATGTGCCATCAAAGCCAGTATGGCAAAAACAACGAACCCTCGTTGCCGAGAACAATGTAGATGCTTCTACATTTTGAGCTTTTGTTATCAAAGCCAATATGGCAAAAAAAACGAGGGTTCCGCGGCGCGCTAAAGATTTTAGTCTTTAGAGTGCCGCGGAACCCTCGTTGCCGAAAACAATGTAGATGCTTCTACACTTTGAGCTTTTGTTTTCAAAGCCAATATGGCAAAAACAACGAGGGTTCAGTGGCACTCTAGTCTTCAGAGTGCCGCGGAACCCTCGTTGCCGAAAACAATGTAGATGCTTCTACACTTTCAGCTTTTGTTATCGAAGACAATATGGCAAAAACAACGAGGGTTCCGCGGCACTCTAAAGACTTTAGTCTTTAGAGTGCCGCGGAACCCTCGTTGCGAAGAACCATGTAGATGCTTCTACACTTTGAGCTTTTGTTATCAAAGCCAATATGGCAAAAACAACGAGGGTTCCGCGGCCCTTTAGTTTTTAGAGTGCCGCGGAACTCTCGTTGCCGAAAACAATGGAGATGCTTCTACACTTTAAGCTTTTGTTATCAAAGCCAATATGGCAAAAACAACGAGGGTTCCGCGGCACTCTAAAGACTTTAGTCTTTAGTCTTTAGTCTTTAGAGTGCCGCGAAACCCTCGTTGCCAAGTACAATGTAGATGCTTCTACACTTTGAGCTTTTGTTATCAAAGCCAATATGGCAAAAACAACGAGGGTTCCGCGGCACTCTAAAGACTTTAGTCTTTAGAGTGCCGCGGAACCCTCGTTGACAAAAACAATGTAGATGCTTCTACACTTTGAGCTTTTGTTATCAAAACCAATATGGCAAAAACAACGTGGGTTCCGCGGCACTTTAGTCTTTATAGTGCCGCGGAACCCTCGTTGCCGAAAACAATGGAGATGCTTCTACACTTTGAGTTTTTGTTATCAAAGCCAATATGGCGAAAACAACGAGGGTTTCGCGGCACTCTAAGGACTTTATTCTTTAGAGTGCCGCGGATCCCTCGTTGCCGAGAACAATGTAGATGCTTCTACACTTTGAGCTTTTATTATCAAAGTCAACATTGCAAAATCAACGAGGGTTCTGCGGCCCTTTAGTCTTTAGAGCGCCGCATACCATCGTTGCCGAAAACAATGTAGATGCTTCTACACTTTGAGCTTTTGTTATCAAAGCCAATATGGCAAAAACAACGAGGGTTCCGCGGCACTCTAAAGACTTTAGTATTTAGAGTGCCGCGGAACCCTCGTTGACAAAAACAATGTAGATGCTTCTACACTTTGAGCTTTTGTTATCAAAACCAATATGGCAAAAACAACGTGGGTTCCGCGGCACTTTAGTCTTTATAGTGCCGCGGAACCCTCGTTGCCGAAAACAATGGAGATGCTTCTACACTTTGAGTTTTTGTTATCAAAGCCAATATGGCGAAAACAACGAGGGTTCCGCGGCACTCTAAGGACTTTATTCTTTAGAGTGCCGCGGATCCCTCGTTGCCGAGAACAATGTAGATGCTTCTACACTTTGAGCTTTTATTATCAAAGTCAACATTGCAAAATCAACGAGGGTTCTGCGGCCCTTTAGTCTTTAGAGTGCCGCGGAACCCTCGTTGACAAAAACAATGTAGATGCTTCTACACTTTGAGCTTTTGTTATCAAAACCAATATGGCAAAAACAACGTGGGTTCCGCGGCACTTTAGTCTTTAGAGTGCCGCGGAACCCTCGTCGCCGAAAACAATGTAGATGCTTCTACACTTTGAGCTTTTGTTACCAAAGCCAATGTGGCATCAAAGCCAATATGGCAAAAACAACGAACCATCGTTGCCAAAAAAATGTACATGCTTCTACACTTTGAGCTTTTGTTATCAAAGCCAATTTTGGAAAAACAACGAGGTTTCCGAGGCACTTTAGTCTTTAGAGTGCCGCAGAACCCTCGTTGCCGAGAACAATGTAGATGCTTCTACACTTTGAGCTTTTTTTATCAAAGCCAATATGGCAAAAACAACGAGGGTTCCGCTGCACTTTAGTCTTTAGAGTGCCTCAGAACCCTCGTTGCCGAGAACAATGTAGATGCTTCTACACTTTGAGCTTTTGTTATCAAAGCCAAGATGGCAAAAACAACGTGGGTTCCGCGGCACTTTAGTCCTTAGAGTGCCGCGGAACCCTCGTTGCCGAAAACAATGTAGATGCTTCTACACTTTGAGCTTTTGTTATCAAAGCCAATGTGGCATCAAAGCCAATATGTCAAAAACAACAAACCATCGTTGCCAAAAAAATGTATATGCTTCTAGACTTTGAGCTTTTGTTATCAAAGCCAATTTTGGAAAAACAACGAGGGTTCCGCGGCACTTTAGTCGTTAGAGTGCCGCAGACCCCTCGTTGCCAAGAACAATGTAGATGCTTCTACACTTTGAGCTTTTTTTATCAAAGCCAATATGGCAAAAACAACGAGGGTTCCGCTGCACTTTAGTCTTTAGAGTGCCGCAGAACCCTCGTTGCCGAGAACAATGTAGATGCTTCTACACTTTGAGCTTTTGTTATAAAAGCCAATAGGGCAAAAACAACGAGGGTTCCGCGGCACTTTAGTCTTTAGAGTGCCGCGGAACCCTCGTTGCCGAAAACAATGGAGATGCTTCTACACTTTGAGCTTTTGTTATCAAAGCCAATATGTCAAAAACAATGAGGGTTCCGCGGCACTCTAAAGACTTTAATCTTTAGAGTGCCACGGAACCCTCGTGCCGAAAACAATGTAGATGCTTCTACACTTTGAGCTTTTGGTATCAAAGCCAATATGGCAAAAACAACGAGGGTTCCGCGGCACTTTAGTCTTTAGAGTGCCGCGGAACCCTCGTTGCCAAGAACAATGTAGATGCTTCTACACTTTGAGCTGTTTTTATCAGAGCCAATATGGCAAAAACAACAAGGGTTCCGCTGCACTTTAGTCTTTAGAGTGCCGCAGAACCCTCGTTGCCGAGAACAATGTAGATGCTTCTACACTTTGAGCTTTTTTTATCAAAGCCAATATGGCAAAAACAACGAGGGTTCCGCTGCACTTTAGTCTTTAGAGTTCCGCGGAACCCTCGTTGACAACACCAAGGTAGATGCTTCTACACTTTGACCTTTTGTTATCAAAACCAATATGGCAAAAACAACGTGGGTTCCGCGGCACTTTAGTCTTTAGAGTGCCGCGGAACCCTCGTTGCCCAAAACAATGTAGATGCTTCTACACTTTGAGCTTTTGTTATCAAAGCCAATATGGCAAAAACAATGAGGGTTCCGCGGCACTCTAAAGACTTTAATCTTTAGATGCCACGGAACCCTCGTGCAAAAACAATGTAGATGCTTCTACACTTTGAGCTTTTGTTATCAAAGCCAATATGGCAAAAACAAAATGCAATTTAGTCTTTAGAGTGCCGCGGAACCCTCGTTGCCAAGAACAATGTAGATGCTTCTACACTTTGAGCTTTTGTTATCAAAGCCAATATGGCAAAAACAACGAGGGTTCCGCGGCACTTTAGTCTTTAGAGTGCCGCGGAATCCTTGTTGCCTAAAACCATGTAGATGCTTCTACACTTTCAGCTTTTGTTATCAAAGCCAATATGGCAAAAACAACGAGGTTTCCGAGGCACTCTAAAGACTAAAGCCGAAAACAATATAGATGCTTCTACACTTTGAGATTTTGTTATCAAAACCAATGTGGCATCAAACCCAATAATGCAAAAACAACGGGGGTTCCGCGGCACTCTAAAGACTTTACTCTTTTGAGTAGAACAATGTAGATGCTTCTACACTTTGAGTTTTTGTTATCAAAGCCAATATGGCGAAAACAACGAGGGTTCCGCGGCACTCTAAGGACTTTATTCTTTAGAGTGCCGCGGATCCCTCGTTGCCGAGAACAATGTAGATGCTTCTACACTTTTAGCTTTTGTTATCAAAGCCAATATGGCAAAAACAACGAGGTTCTGCGGCACTTTAGTCTTTAGAGTGCCGCGGAACCCTCGTTGCCGAAAACAATGTAGATGCTTCTACACTTTGAGCTTTTGTTATCAAAGCCAATATGGCAAAAACAACGTGGGTTCCGCGGCACTTTAGTCTTTAGAGTGCCGCGGAACCCTCGTTGCCGAAAACAATGTAGATGCTTCTACACTTTGAGCTTTTGTTATCAAAGCCAATGTGGCATCAAAGCCAATATGTCAAAAACAACAAACCATCGTTGCCAAAAAAATGTATATGCTTCTAGACTTTGAGCTTTTGTTATCAAAGCCAATTTTGGAAAAACAACGAGGGTTCCGTGGCACTTTAGTCTTTAGAGTGCCGCGGAACCCTCGTTTCCAAAACAATGTAGATGCTTCTACACTTTGATGTTTTTGTTATCAAAGCCAATATGGCAAAAACAACGAGGGTTCCGCTGCACTTTATTCTTTATAGTGCCGCAGAACCCTCGTTGCCGAGAACAATGTAGATGCTTCTACACTTTGAGCTTTTGTTATCAAAGCCAATATGGCAAAAACAACGAGGGTTCCGCGGCACTTTAGTCTTTAGAGTGCGGCGGAACCCTCGTTGCCGAAACAATGTAGATGCTTCTACACTTTGAGCTTTTTTTATCAAAGACAATATGGCAAAAATATCGAGGGTTCCGCGGCACTTTAGTCTTTAGAGTGCCGCAGAACCCTCGTTGCCGAAAACAATGTAGATGCTTCTACACTTTGAGCTTTTGTTATCAAAGCCAATATGTCAAAAACAATGAGGGTTCTGCGGCACACTAAATTCTTTAATCTTTAGAGTGCCGCGGAACCCTCGTTGCCGAAAACAATGTAGATGCTTCTACACTTTGATCTTTTGTTATCAAAGCCAATATGGCAAAAACAACGAGGGTTCCGCGGCACTTTAGTCTTTAGAGTGCCGCGGAACCCTCGTTGCCGAAAACAATGTAGATGCTTCTACACTTTGAGCTTTTGTTATCAAAGCCAATATGGCAAAAACAATATGTCAAAAACAACAAACCATCGTTGCCAAAAAAATGTAGATGCTTCTACACTTTGAGCTTTTGTTATCAAAGCCAATGTGGCATCAAAAAACAACAACGGGGTTCCGCACTCTAAAGACTTTAGTCTTTAGAGTTCCGCGGAACCCTCGTTGCCAAGAGCAATGAAGATGCTTCTATACTTTGAGTTTTTGTTATCAAAGTCAATATGGCAAAAACAACGAGGGTTCCGCGGCACTTTATTCTTTAGAGTGCCGCGGAACCCTCGTTGCCGAGAACAATGTAGATGCTTCTACACTTTGAGCTTTTGTTATCAAAGCCAATATGGCAAAAACAACGAGGGTTCAGCGGCACTTTAGTCTTTAGAGTGCCGCGGAACCCTCGTTGCCGAAATCAGTGTAGATGCTTCTACACTTTGAGCTTTTGTTATCAAAGCCAATATGGCAAAAACAACGAGGGTTCCGCGGCACTCTAAAGACTTTAGTCTTTAGAGTGCCGCAGAACCCTCATTGCCGAAAACAATATAGATGCTTCTACACTTTGAGCTTTTGTTATCAAAGCCAATATAGCAAAAATAACGTGGGTTCCGCGGCACTTTAGTCTTTAGAGTGCCTCGGACCCTCGTTGCCGAGAACAATGTAGATGCTTCTACACTTTGAGCTTTTGTTATCAAAGCCAATATGGCAAAAACAACGAACCATCGTTGCCGAAAAAATGTATATGCTTCTAGACTTTGAGCTTTTGTTATCAAAGCCAATTTTGGAAAAACAACGAGGTTTCTGAGGCACTCTAAAGACTAAAGCCGAAAACAATATAGATGCTTCTACACTTTGAGATTTTGTTATCAAAACCAATATGGCAAAAAAACAACAACGGGGGTTCCGCGGCTAAAGACTTTAGTATTTTGCGTCCCGCGGAACCCTCGTTGCCGAGAACAATGTAGATGCTTCTACACTTTGAGCTTTTGTTATCAAAGCCAATATGGCAAAAACAACGAGGGTTCCGCGGCACTCTAAAGGACTTTAGTCTTTAGAGTGCCGCGGATCCCTCGTTGACAAAAACAATGTAGATGCTTCTACACTTTGAGCTTTTATTATCAAAGTCAATATGGCAAAACAACGAGGGTTCCGCGGCACTTTAGTCTTTAGAGTGCCGCGGAACCCTCGTTGCCGAAAACAATGTAGATGCTTCTACACTTTGAGCTTTTGTTATCAAAGCCAATATGGCAAAAACAACGAGGGTTCCGCGGCACTTTAGTCTTCAGAGTGCCGCAGACACCTCGTTGCCGAAAAAATGTATAGATGCTTCTACACTTTGAGCTTTTGTTATCAAAGCCAATTGGAAAAACAACGAGGGTTTCCTAGGCACTCTAAAGACTAAAGCCGAAAACAATGTAGATGCTTCTACACTTTGAGCTTTTGTTATCAAAGCCAATATGGTGGCATCAAAGGGTTCCGGCACTTTAGTCTTTAAGTGCCAAAGAACCCTCGTTCCGCGGCACTGTAATGACTTCTACACTTTCTTTTGTTATCAAAGCCAATATGCCTAAAGACTTTAGTCTTTAGAGTGCCGCGGAACCCTCGTTGCCGAAAACAATGTAGATGCTTCTACACTTTGAGCTTTTGTTATCAAAGCCAATATGGCAAAAACAACGAGGGTTCCGCGGCACTCTAAGACTTTATTCTTTAGAGTGCCGCGGATCCCTCGTTGCCGAAAACAATGTAGATGCTTCTACACTTTGAGCTTTTGTTATCAAAGCCAATATGGCAAAAACAACGAGGGTTCCGCGGCATAAAGACTTTAGTCTTTAGAGTGCTGCGGAACCCCCGTTGCCAAGAACAATGTAGATGCTTCTACACTTTGAGCTTTTGTTATCAAAGCCAATATGGCAAAAACAACGAGGGTTCCGCGGCACTCTAAAGACTTTAGTCTTTAGAGTGCCGCGGAACCCTCGTTGACAAAAACAATGTAGATGCTTCTACACTTTGAGCTTTTGTTATCAAAGCCAATGAAAATATGGCAAAAACAACGAGGGTTCCGCGGCACTTTAGTCTTTAGAGTGCCGCGGAACCCTCGTTGCCGAGAACAATGTAGATGCTTCTACACTTTGAGCTTTTGTTATCAAAGCCAATATGGCAAAAACAAACGGCAATTTACCATCGTTGCCGAAAAAATGTAGATGCTTCTACACTTTGAGCTTTTGTTATCAAAGCCAATATTGCAAAAACAACGAGGTTTCTGAGGCACTCTAAAGACTAAAGCCGAAAACAATTTAGATGCTTCTACACTTTGAGATTTTGTTATCAAAACCAATGTTGCATCAAAGCCAATATGGCAAAAACAACGGGGTTCCGCGGCTCTCTAAAGACTTTAGTCTTTAGAGTGCCGCGGAACCCTCGTTGCCGAGAACAATGTAGATGCTTCTACACTTTGAGTTTTTGTTATCAAAGCCAATATGGCAAAACAACAGGGTATTGCTAAGGACTTTATTCTTTAGAGTGAACCCTCGTTGCCGAGAACAATGTAGATGCTTCTACACTTTGAGCTTTTGTTATCAAAGCCAACATTGCAAAATCAACGAGGGTTCTGCGGCACTTTAGTCTTTAGAGTGCCGCATACCATCGTTGCCGAAAACAATGTAGATGCTTCTACACTTTGAGCTTTTGTTATCCAAGCCAATATGGCAAAAACAATGAGGGTTCTGCGGAACTCTAAAACTTTAGTCTTCAGAGTGCCGCAGACACCTCGTAGCCGAAAACAATGTAGATGCTTCTACACTTTGAGCTTTTTTGTTATCAAAGCCAATATGGCAAAAACAACGAGGGTTCCGCGGCACTCTAAAGACTTCAGTCTTTAGAGTGCCACGGAACCCTCGTTGCCGAAAACAATGTAGATGCTTCTACACTTTGAGCTTTTGTTATCAAAGCCAATATGGCAAATCAACGAGGGTTCTGCGGCACTTTAGTCTTTAGAGTGCCGCAGAACCCTCGTTGCCGAGAACAATGTAGATGCTTCTACACTTTGAGCTTTTGTTATCAAAGCCAATATGACAAAAACAATGAGGTTTCTGCGGCTATAAAGACTTTAGTCTTTAGAGTGCTGCGGAACCCCATTGCCGAGAACAATGTAGATGCTTCTACACTTTGAGCTTTTGTTATCAAAGCCAATGTGGCATCAAAGCCAGTATGGCAATAAAAAACAACAATGTAGATGCTTCTACACTTTGAGCTTTTGTTATCAAAGCCAATATAAAGACTTTAGTATTTAGAGTGCTGCGGAACCCCCATTGCCGAGAACAATGTAGATGCTTCTACCCTTTGAGCTTTTGTTATGAAAGCCAATGTGGCATCAAAGCTAATATGGCAATAACAACGAACCCTCGTTGCCGAGAACAATGTAGATGCTTCTACACTTTGAGCTTTTGTTATCAAAGCCAATATGGCAAAACAACGAGGGTTCAGCGGCACTCTAGTCTTCAGAGTGCCGCGGAACCCTCGTTGCCTACAAAAATGTAGATGCTTATACACTTTGAGCTTTTGTAATAAAAGCCAATATGGCAAAAACAACGCGGGTTCCGCGGAACTCTAAAGACTTTAGTCTTCAGAGTGCCGCGGAACCCTCGTTGCCGAAAACAATGTAGATGCTTCTACACTTTGAGCTTTTGTTATGAAAGCCAATATGGCAAAAACAACGAGGGTTCCGCCGAACTCTAAAGACTTTAGTCTTTAGAGTGCCACAAACCCTCGTTGCGAAAAACAATGTAGATGCTTCTACACTTTCAGCTTTTGTTATCAAAGCCAATATGGCAAAAACAACGAGGGTTCCGCGGCACTCTAAAGACTAAAGCCGAAACCAATTTAGATGCTTCTACACTTTGAGCTTTTGTTATCAAAACCAGTGTGGCATCAAATCCAATATGGCAAAAACAACGAGGGTTCCACGGCACTGTAAAGACTTTAGTCTTTAGAGTGCCGCGGATCCCTCGTTGCCGAAAACAATGTAGATGCTTGTACACTTTGAGCTTTTGTTATCAAAGCCAATGTGGCATCAAAGCCAGTATGGCAAAAACACCGCGGGTTCCGCGGCACTCTAAAGACTTTAGTCTTTAGAGTGCCGTGGAACCCTCGTTGCCGAGAACAAAGTAGATGCTTCTACACTTTGAGCTTTTGTTATCAAAGCCAATATGTCAAAAACAACGATGGTTCCGCGGCACTCTAAAGACTTTATTCTTTAGTGTGCCGCGGAACCCTCGTTCCCGAGAACAATGTAGATGCTCCTACACTTTGAGCTTTTATTATCAAAGTCAACATTGCAAAATCAACGAGGGTTCTGCGGCCCTTTAGTCTTTAGAGCGCCGCAGACACCTCGTAGCCGAAAACAATGTAGATGCTTCTTCCTTTTTAAGCTTTTGTTATCAAAGCCAATATGGCAAAAACAACGAGGGTTCCGCGGCACTCTAAAGACTTTAGTCTTTAGAGTGCCACAAACCCTCGTTGCCGAGAACAATGTAGATGCTTCTACACTTTGAGCTTTTATTATCAAAGCCAATATGACAAAAACAACGAGGGTTCCGCGGCACTCTAAAGACTAAAGCCGAAAACAATTTAGATGCTTCTACACTTTGAGCTTTTGTTATCAAAACCAAGGTGGCATCAAAGCCAATATGGCAAAAACAACGAGGGTTCCGCGGCCCTCTACAGACTTTAGTCTTTAGAGTGCCGCGGAACCCTCGTTGCCGAAAACAATGTAGATGCTTCTACACTTTGAGCTTTTGTTATCAAAGCCAATGTGGCATCAAAGCCAATATGGCAATAACAACGAACCCTCATTGCCGAGAACAATGTAGATGCTTCTACACTTTGAGCTTTTGTTACCAAAGCCAATATGGCAAAAACAACGAGGGTTCAGCGGCACTCTAGTCTTCAGAGTGCCGCGGAACCCTCGTAGCCGAAAACAATGTAGATGCTTCTACACTTTGAGCTTTTGTTATGAAAGCCAATATGACAAAAACAACGAGGGTTCCGCGGAACTATAAATACTTTAATCTTTAGAGTGCCGCGGAACCCTCGTTGCCGAAAACAATGTAGATGCATCTACACTTAAAGCTTTTGTTATGAAAGCCAATATGGCAAAAACAACGAGGGTTCCGCGGAACTCTAAAGACTTTATTGTTTAGAGTGCCGCGGAACCCTCGTTGCCGAAAACAATGTAGATGCTTCTACATTTTGAGCTTTTGTTATCAAAGCCAATGTGGCATCAAAGCCAATACGGCAAAAACAACGAGGTTTCCGCGGCACTCTAAAGACTTTATTGTTTAGAGTTCCGCCGAACCCTCATTGCCGAGAACAATGTAGATGCTTCTACACTTTGAGCTTTTGTTATCAAAGCCAATATGACAAAAACAACGAGGGTTCCGCGGTACTCTAAAGACTTTAGTCTTTAGAGTGCCGCGGAACCCTCGTTTCCGAAAACAATGTAGATGCTTCTACATTTTGAGCTTTTGTTATCAAAGCCAATGTGGCATCAAAGCCAATATGGCAAAAACAACGAGGGTTCCGCGGCACTTAGTCTTCAGAGTGCCGCGGACACCTCGTAGCCGAAAACAATGTAGATGCTTCTACACTTTGAGCTTTTGTTATCAAAGCCAATACGGCAAAAACAACGAGGGTTCCGTTGCACTCTAAAGACTTCAGTCTTTAGAGTGCCACGGAACTCTCGTTGCCGAAAACAATGTAGATGCTTCTACACTTTGAGCTTTTGTTATCAAAGCCAATAAGGCAACATCAACGAGGGTTCTGCGGCACTTTAGTCTTTAGAGTGCCGCAGAACCCTCGTTGCCGAGAACAATTTAGATGCTTCTACACTTTGAGCTTTTGTTATCAAAGCCAATATGGCAAAAACAACGAGGGTTCCGCGGCACTCTAAAGACCTTCGTTGCCGAAAACAATGTAGATGCTTCTACACTTTGAGCTTTTGTTTTCAAAGCCAATATGGCAAAAACAACGAGGGTTCAGCGGCACTCTAGTCTTCAGAGTGCCGCGGAACCCTCGTTGCCGAAAACAATATAGATGCTTCTACACTTTGAGCTTTTGTTATCAAAGCCCATGTGGCATCAAAGCCAGTATGGCAAAAACAACGAGGGTTCCGCGACACTATAAAGACTTTAGTATTTAGAGTGCTGCGGAACCCCCATTGCCGAGAACAATGTAGATGCTTCTACGTTTTGAGCTTTTGTTATCAAAGCCAATGTGGCATCAAAGCCAATATGGCAAAAACAACGAGGGTTCCGCGGCACTTAGTCTTTAGAGTGCCGCGGAACCCTCGCTGCCGAAAAAAATGTAGATGCTTCTACACTTTGAGCTTTTGTTATCAAAGTCAACATGGCAAAATCAACGAGGGTTCTGCGGCACTTTAGTCTTTAGAGTGCCACGGAATCCTCGTTGCCAAGAACAATGTAGATGCTTCTACACTTTGAGCTTTTGTTATCCAAACCAATATGGCAAAAACAATGAGGGTTCTGCGGCAATTTAGTCTTCAGAGTGCCGCAGACACCTCGTAGCCGAAAACAATGTAGATGCTTCTACACTTTGAGCTTTTGTTATCAAAGCCAATATCGCAAAAACAACGAGGGTTCCGCGGCACTCTAAAGACTAAAGCCGAAAACAATTAAGATGCTTCTACACTTTGAGCTTTTGTTATCAAAACCAATGTGGCATCAAAGCCAATATGGCAAAAACAACGAGGGTTCCGCGGCACTCTAAAGACTTTAGTCTTTAGAGTGCCGCGGAACCCTCGTTGCCGAAAACGAGGTAGATGCTTCTACACTTTGAGCTTTTGTTATCAAAGCCAATGTGGCATCAAAGCCAATATGGCAATAACAACGAACCCTCGTTGCCGAGAACAATGTAGATGCTTCTACACTTTGAGCTTTTGTTATCAAAGCCAATATGGCAAAAACAACGAGGGTTCAGCGGCACTCTAGTCTTCAGAGTGCCGCGGAACCCTCGTTGCAGAAAACAATATAGATGCTTCTACACTTTGAGCTTTTGTTTTCAAAGCCAATATGGCAAAAACAACGAGGGTTCAGCGGCACTCTAGTCTTCAGAGTGCCGCGGAACCCTCGTTGCAGAAAACAATATAGATGCTTCTACACTTTGAGCTTTTGTTATCAAAGCCCATGTGGCATCAAAGCCAGTATGGCAAAAACAACGAGGGTTCCGCGACACTATAAAGACTTTAGTATTTAGAGTGCTGCGGAACCCCCATTGCCGAGAACAATGTAGATGCTTCTACCCTTTGAGTTTTTGTTATCAAAGCCAATATGTCAAAAACAACGAGGTTCCGCGGCACTCTAAAGACTTTATTGTTTAGAGTTCCGCCGAACCCTCATTGCCGAGAACAATGTAGATGCTTCTACACTTTGAGCTTTTGTTATCAAAGCCAATGTGGCATCAAAGCCAATATGGCAAAAACAACGAGGGTTCCGCGGCACTTAGTCTTCAGAGTGCCGCGGACACCTCGTAGCCGAAAACAATGTAGATGCTTCTACACTTTGAGCTTTTGTTATCAAAGCCAATACGGCAAAAACAACGAGGGTTCCGTTGCACTCTAAAGACTTCAGTCTTTAGAGTGCCACGGAACTCTCGTTGCCGAAAACAATGTAGATGCTTCTACACTTTAGCTTTTGTTATCAAAGCCAATATGGCAACATCAACGAGGGTTCTGCGGCACTTTAGTCTTTAGAGTGCCGCAGAACCCTCGTTGCCGAGAACAATGTAGATGCTTCTACACTTTGAGCTTTTGTTATCAAAGCCAATATGGCAAAAACAACGAGGGTTCCGCGGCACTCTAAAGACCTTCGTTGCCGAAAACAATGTAGATGCTTCTACACTTTGAGCTTTTGTTTTCAAAGCCAATATGGCAAAAACAACGAGGGTTCAGCGGCACTCTAGTCTTTAGAGTGCCGCGGAACCCTCGTTGCCGAAAACGAGGTAGATGCTTCTACACTTTGAGCTTTTGTTATCAAAGCCAATGTGGCATCAAAGCCAATATGGCAATAACAACGAACCCTCGTTGCCGAGAACAATGTAGATGCTTCTACACTTTGAGCTTTTGTTTTCAAAGCCAATATGGCAAAAACAACGAGGGTTCAGCGGCACTCTAGTCTTCAGAGTGCCGCGGAACCCTCGTTGCAGAAAACAATATAGATGCTTCTACACTTTGAGCTTTTGTTATCAAAGCCCATGTGGCATCAAAGCCAGTATGGCAAAAACAACGAGGGTTCCGCGACACTATAAAGACTTTAGTATTTAGAGTGCTGCGGAACCCCCATTGCCGAGAACAATGTAGATGCTTCTACCCTTTGAGTTTTAGTTATCAAAGCCAATATGTCAAAAACAACGAGGTTCCGCGGCACTCTAAAGACTTTATTGTTTAGAGTTCCGCCGAACCCTCATTGCCGAGAACAATGTAGATGCTTCTACATTTTGAGCTTTTGTTATCAAAGCCAATGTGGCATCAAAGCCAATATGGCAAAAACAACGAGGGTTCCGCGGCACTTAGTCTTTAGTGTGCCGCGGAACCCTCGCTGCCGAAAACAATGCAGATGCTTCTACACTTTGAGCTCTTGTTATCAAAGTCAACATGGCAAAATCAACGAGGGTTCTGCGGCACTTTAGTCTTTAGAGTGCCGCGGAATCCTCGTTGCCAAGAACAATGTAGATGCTTCTACACTTTGAGCTTTTGTTATCCAAACCAATATGGCAAAAACAATGAGGGTTCTGCGGCAATTTAGTCTTCAGAGTGCCGCAGACACCTCGTAGCCGAAAACAATGTAGATGCTTCTACACTTTGAGCTTTTGTTATCAAAGCCAATATCGCAAAAACAACGAGGGTTCCGCGGCACTCTAAAGACTAAAGCCGAAAACAATTTAGATGCTTCTACACTTTGAGCTTTTGTTATCAAAACCAATGTGGCATCAAAGCCAATATGGCAAAAACAACGAGGGTTCCGCGGCACTCTAAAGACTTTAGTCCTTAGAGTGCCGCGCAACCCTCGTTGCCGAAAACGAGGTAGATGCTTCTACACTTTGAGCTTTTGTTATCAAAGCCAATGTGGCATCAAAGCCAATATGGCAATAACAACGAACCCTCGTTGCCGAGAACAATGTAGATGCTTCTACACTTTGAGCTTTTGTTTTCAAAGCCAATATGGCAAAAACAACGAGGGTTCAGCGGCACTCTAGTCTTCAGAGTGCCGCGGAACCCTCGTTGCAGAAAACAATATAGATGCTTCTACACTTTGAGCTTTTGTTATCAAAGCCCATGTGGCATCAAAGCCAGTATGGCAAAAACAACGAGGGTTCCGCGACACTATAAAGACTTTAGTATTTAGAGTGCTGCGGAACCCCCATTGCCGAGAACAATGTAGATGCTTCTACCCTTTGAGTTTTTGTTATCAAAGCCAATATGGCAAAAACAACGAGGTTCCGCGGCACTCTAAAGACTTTATTGTTTAGAGTTCCGCCGAACCCTCATTGCCGAGAACAATGTAGATGCTTCTACACTTTGAGCTTTTGTTATCAAAGCCAATGTGGCATCAAAGCCAATATGGCAAAAACAACGAGGGTTCCGCGGCACTTAGTCTTCAGAGTGCCGCGGACACCTCGTAGCCGAAAACAATGTAGATGCTTCTACACTTTGAGCTTTTGTTATCAAAGCCAATACGGCAAAAACAACGAGGGTTCCGTTGCACTCTAAAGACTTCAGTCTTTAGAGTGCCACGGAACTCTCGTTGCCGAAAACAATGTAGATGCTTCTACACTTTGAGCTTTTGTTATCAAAGCCAATATGGCAAAATCAACGAGGGTTCTGCGGCACTTTAGTCTTTAGAGTGCCGCAGAACCCTCGTTGCCGAGAACAATGTAGATGCTTCTACACTTTGAGCTTTTGTTATCAAAGCCAATATGGCAAAAACAACGAGGGTTCCGCGGCACTCTAAAGACCTTCGTTGCCGAAAACAATGTAGATGCTTCTACACTTTGAGCTTTTGTTTTCAAAGCCAATATGGCAAAAACAACGAGGGTTCAGCGGCACTCTAGTCTTTAGAGTGCCGCGGAACCCTCGTTGCCGAAAACGAGGTAGATGCTTCTACACTTTGAGCTTTTGTTATCAAAGCCAATGTGGCATCAAAGCCAATATGGCAATAACAACGAACCCTCGTTGCCGAGAACAATGTAGATGCTTCTACACTTTGAGCTTTTGTTTTCAAAGCCAATATGGCAAAAACAACGAGGGTTCAGCGGCACTCTAGTCTTCAGAGTGCCGCGGAACCCTCGTTGCAGAAAACAATATAGATGCTTCTACACTTTGAGCTTTTGTTATCAAAGCCCATGTGGCATCAAAGCCAGTATGGCAAAAACAACGAGGGTTCCGCGACACTATAAAGACTTTAGTATTTAGAGTGCTGCGGAACCCCCATTGCCGAGAACAATGTAGATGCTTCTACCCTTTGAGTTTTAGTTATCAAAGCCAATATGTCAAAAACAACGAGGTTCCGCGGCACTCTAAAGACTTTATTGTTTATAGTTACGCCGAACCCGCATTGCCGAGAACAATGTAGATACTTCTACATTTTGATCTTTTGTTATCAAAGCCAATGTGGCATCAAAGCCAATATGGCAAAAACAACGAGGGTTCCGCGGCACTTAGTCTTTAGTGTGCCGCGCAACCCTCGCTGCCGAAAACAATGCAGATGCTTCTACACTTTGAGCTCTTGTTATCAAAGTCAACATGGCAAAATCAACGAGGGTTCTGCGGCACTTTAGTCTTTAGAGTGCCGCGGAATCCTCGTTGCCAAGAACAATGTAGATGCTTCTACACTTTGAGCTTTTGTTATCCAAACCAATATGGCAAAAACAATGAGGGTTCTGCGGCAATTTAGTCTTCAGAGTGCCGCAGACACCTCGTAGCCGAAAACAATGTAGATGCTTCTACACTTTGAGCTTTTGTTATCAAAGCCAATATCGCAAAAACAACGAGGGTTCCGCGGCACTCTAAAGACTAAAGCCGAAAACAATTTAGATGCTTCTACACTTTGAGCTTTTGTTATCAAAACCAATGTGGCATCAAAGCCAATATGGCAAAAACAACGAGGGTTCCGCGGCACTCTAAAGACTTTAGTCTTTAGAGTGCCCGGAACCCTCGTTGCCGAAAACGATGTAGATGCTTCTACACTTTGAGCTTTTGTTATCAAAGAAAATGTGGCATCAAAGCCAATATGGCAATAACAACGAACCCTCGTTGCCGAGAACAATGTAGATGCTTCTACACTTTGAGCTTTTGTTTTCAAAGCCAATATGGCAAAAACAACGAGGGTTCAGCGGCACTCTAGTCTTCAGAGTGCCGCGGAACCCTCGTTGCAGAAAACAATATAGATGCTTCTACACTTTGAGCTTTTGTTATCAAAGCCCATGTGGCATCAAAGCCAGTATGGAAAAAACAACGAGGGTTCCGCGACACTATAAAGACTTTAGTATTTAGAGTGCTGCGGAACCCCCATTGCCGAGAACAATGTAGATGCTTCTACCCTTTGAGTTTTTGTTATCAAAGCCAATATGTCAAAAACAACGAGGTTCCGCGGCACTCTAAAGACTTTATTGTTTAGAGTTCCGCCGAACCCTCATTGCCGGGAACAATGTAGATGCTTCTACATTTAGAGCTTTTGTTATCAAAGCCAATGTGGCATCAAAGCCAATATGGCAAAAACAACGAGGGTTCCGCGGCACTTAGTCTTCAGAGTGCCGCGGACACCTCGTAGCCGAAAACAATGTAGATGCTTCTACACTTTGAGCTTTTGTTATCAAAGCCAATACGGTAAAAACAACGAGGGTTCCGTTGCACTCTAAAGACTTCAGTCTTTAGAGTGCCACGGAACTCTCGTTGCCGAAAACAATGTAGATGCTTCTACACTTTGAGCTTTTGTTATCAAAGCCAATATGGCAACATCAACGAGGGTTCTGCGGCACTTTAGTCTTTAGAGTGCCGCAGAACCCTCGTTGCCGAGAACAATGTAGATGCTTCTACACTTTGAGCTTTTGTTATCAAAGCCAATATGGCAAAAACAACGAGGGTTCCGCGGCACTCTAAAGACCTTCGTTGCCGAAAACAATGTAGATGCTTCTACACTTTGAGCTTTTGTTTTCAAAGCCAATATGGCAAAAACAACGAGGGTTCAGCGGCACTCTAGTCTTCAGAGTGCCGCGGAACCCTCGTTGCCGAAAACAATATAGATGCTTCTACACTTTGAGCTTTTGTTATCAAAGCCCATGTGGCATCAAAGCCAGTATGGCAAAAACAACGAGGGTTCCGCGACACTATAAAGACTTTAGTCTTTAGAGTGCTGCGGAACCCCCATTGCCGAGAACAATGTAGATGCTTCTACCCTTTGAGTTTTAGTTATCAAAGCCAATATGTCAAAAACAACGAGGTTCTGCGGCACTCTAAAGACTTTATTGTTTAGAGTTCCGCCGAACCCTCATTGCCGAGAACACTGTAGATGCTTCTACATTTTGAGCTTTTGTTATCAAAGCCAATGTGGCATCAAAGCCAATATGGCAAAAACAACGAGGGTTCCGCGGCACTTAGTCTTTAGTGTGCCGCGGAACCCTCGCTGCCGAAAACAATGCAGATGCTTCTACACTTTGAGCTCTTGTTATCAAAGTCAACATGGCAAAATCAACGAGGGTTCTGCGGCACTTTAGTCTTTAGAGTGCCGCGGAATCCTCGTTGCCAAGAACAATGTAGATGCTTCTACACTTTGAGCTTTTGTTATCCAAACCAATATGGCAAAAACAATGAGGGTTCTGCGGCAATTTAGTCTTCAGAGTGCCGCAGACACCTCGTAGCCGAAAACAATGTAGATGCTTCTACACTTTGAGCTTTTGTTATCAAAGCCAATATCGCAAAAACAACGAGGGTTCCGCGGCACTCTAAAGACTAAAGCCGAAAACAATTTAGATGCTTCTACACTTTGAGCTTTTGTTATCAAAACCAACGTGGCATCAAAGCCAATATGGCAAAAACAACGAGGGTTCCGCGGCACTCTAAAGACTTTAGTCTTTAGAGTGCCGCGGAACCCTCGTTGCCGAAAACGAGGTAGATGCTTCTACACTTTGAGCTTTTGTTATCAAAGCCAATGTGGCATCAAAGCCAATATGGCAATTACAACGAACCCTCGTTGCCGAGAACAATGTAGATGCTTCTACACTTTGAGCTTTTGTTATCAAAGCCAATATGGCAAAAACAACGAGGGTTCAGCGGCACTCTAGTCTTCAGAGTGCCGCGGAACCCTCGTAGCCGAAAACAATGTAGATCCTTCTACACTTTGAGCTTTTGTTATAAAAGCCAATATGGCAAAAACAACGAGGGTTCCGCGGAACTCTAAAGACTTTAGTCTTTAGTGTGCCGCGGAACCCTCGTTTCGAAAACAATGTAGATGCTTCTACATTTTGAGCTTTTGTTATGAAAGCCAATTTGGCATCAAAGCCAATATGGCAAAAACAACGCGGGTTCCGCGGCACTTATTCTTTAGAGTGCCGCGGAACCCTCGCTGCCGAAAACAATGTAGATGCTTCTACACTTTGAGCTTTTGTTATCCAAGCCAATATGGCAAAAACAATGAGGTTTCTGCGGCAATTTAGTCTTCAGAGTGCCGCAGACACCTCGTAGCCGAAAACAATGTAGATGCTTCTACACTTTGAGCTTTTGTTATCAAAGCCAATGTGGCATCAAAGCCAATATGGCAATAACAACGAACCCTCGTTGCCGAGAACAATGTAGATGCTTCTACACTTTGAGCTTTTGTTATCAAAGCCAATATGGCAAAAACAACGAGGGTTCCGCGGCACTCTAAAGACTTTAATCTTTAGAGTGCCGGCGAACCCTCGTTGCCGAAAACAATGTAGATGCTTCTACACTTTGAGCTTTTGTTATCAAAGCCAATACGGCAAAAACAACGAGGGTTCCGCGGCACTCTAAAGACTTTATTGTTTCGCGTGCCGCGGAACCCTCGTTGCCGAAAACAATGTAGATGCTTCTATATTTTGAGCTTTTGTTATCAAAGCAAATGTGGCATCAAAGCCAATATGGAAAAAACAACGAGGGTTCCGCGGCACTTAGTCTTTAGAGGGCCGCGGAACCCTCGTTGCCGAAAACAATGTAGATGCTTCTACACTTTGAGCTTTTGTTATCCAAGCCAATATGGCAAAAACAATGAGGGTTCTGCGGCAATTTAGTCTTTAGAGTGCCACGGAACACTCGTTGCCGAAAACAATGTAGATGCTTCTACACTTTGAGTTTTTGTTATCAAAGCCAATATGGCAAAAACAACGAGGGTTCCGCGGCACTCTAAAGACTAAAGCCGAAAACAATTTAGATGCGTCTACACTTTGAGCTTTTGTTATCAAAACCAATGTGGCATCAAAGCCAATATGGCAAAAACAACGAGGGTTCCGTTGCACTCTAGAGACTTTAGTCTTTAGAGTGCCGCGGAACCCTCGTTGCCGAAAACAATGTAGATGCTTCTACACTTTGAGCTTTTGTTATCAAAGCCAATGTGGCATCAAAGCCAATATGGCAATAACAACGAACACTCGTTGCCGAGAACAATGTAGATGCTTCTACACTTTGAGCTTTTGTTATCAAAGCCAATATGGCAAAAACAACGAGGGTTCAGCGGCACTCTAGTCTTCAGAGTGCCGCGGAACCCTCGTAGCCGAAAACAATGTAGATGCTTCTACACTTTGAGCTTTTGTTATGAAAGCCAATATGGCAAAAACAACGAGGGTTCCGCGGAACTCTAAAGACTTTAATCTTTAGAGTGCCGCGGAACCCTCGTTGCCGAAAACAATGTAGATGCTTCTACACTTAAAGCTTTTGTTATCAATGCCAATATGGTAAATACAACGAGGGTTCCGCGGCACTCTAAAGACTTTATTGTTTAGAGTGCCGCGGAACCGTCGTTGCCGAGAACAATGTAGATGCTTCTACACTTTGAGCTTTTGTTATGAAAGCCAATATGGCAAAAACAACGAGGGTTCCGCGGCACTCTAAAGACTTTATTGTTTAGAGTGCCGCGGAACCCTCGTTGCCGAAAACAATGTAGATGCTTCTACATTTTGAGCTTTTGTTATCAAAGCCAATGTGGCATCAAAGCCAATACGGCAAAAACAACGAGGGTTCCGCGGCACTCTAAAGACTTTATTGTTTAGAGTTCCGCCGAACCCTCGTTGCCGAAAACAATGTAGATGCTTCTAAACTTTGAGTTTTTGTTATCAAAGCCAATACGGCAAAAACAACGAGGGTTCCGCGGCACTCTAAAGACTTTATTGTTTAGAGTTCCGCCGAACCCTCATTGCCGAGAACAATGTAGATGCTTCTACACTTTGAGCTTTTGTTATCAAAGCCAATATGGCAAAAACAACGAGAGTTCCGCGGTACTCCCGCGGAACCCTCGTTGCCGAAAACAATGTAGATGCTTGTACACTTTGAGCTT
>NW_027131544.1:0-2538 GCF_026122565.2 Emydura macquarii macquarii
TTCTGTGGCCAATAACAACGTAGATGCTTCTATCCTTTGAGCTTTTCTTTTCAAAGCCAATATGGCAAAAACAATTAGAGTTCTGTGGCCCGTTAAAGACTTTAGTCTTTAAAGGGCCACAGAACTCTGGTTGCCAAAAACAACGTAGATGCTTCTATCCTTTGAGCATTTCTTATCAAAGCCAATATGTCAAAAACAAAGAGAGTTCTGTGGCCCTTTAAAGACTTTAGTCTTTAAAGGGCCACAGAACTCTCGTTGCCAAAAACAACGTAGATGCTTCTATTCTTTGAGGTTTTCTTATCAAAGCCAATATGGCAAAAACATCGAGAGTTCTGTGGCCCTTTAAAGACTTTAGTTTTTAAAGTGCCACAGAACTCTCGTTGCCAAAAACAACGTAGATGCTTCTATCCTTTGAGCTTTTTTTATCAAAGCCAATATGGCAAAAACAACGAGAGTTCTGTGGCCCTTTAAAGACTTTAGTCATTAAAGGGCCACAGAACTCTCGTTGTAAAAAACAACGTAGATGCTTCTATCCTTTGAGCTTTTCTTATCAAAGCCAATATGGCAAAAACAACGAGAGTTCTGTGGCCCTTTAAAGACTTTAGTCTATTAAGGGCCACAGAACTCTCGTTGACCAAAAAACAACGTAGATTCTTCTATCCTTTGAGCTTTTCTTATCAAAGCCAATATGGCAAAAACAACGAGAGTTCTGTGGCCAATGACAACGTAGATGCTTCTATCCTTTGAGCTTTTCTTATCAAAGCCAATATGGCAAAAACAACGAGAGTTCTGTGGCCCTTTAAAGACTTTAGTCTTTAAAGGGCCACCTAACTCTCGTTCCCAAAAACAACGTAGATGCTTGTATCCTTTGAGCTTTTCTTATCAAAGCCAATATGACAAAACAACGAGAGTTCTGTGGCCAAAAACAACGTAGATTCTTCTATCCTTTGAGCTTTTCTTATCAAAGCCACAGAACTCTCCTTTCCAAAAACAACGTAGATGCTTCTATCCTTTGAGCTTTTCTTATCAAAGCCAATATGACAAAACAACGAGAGTTCTGTGGCCAAAAACAACGTAGATTCTTCTATCCTTTGAGCTTTTCATATCAAAGCCAATATGGCAAAAACAACGAGAGTTCTGTGGCCAGAAACAACGTAGATGCTTCTATCCTTTGAGCTTTTCTTATCAAAGCCAATATGGCAAAAACAACGAGAGTTCTGCGGCCCTTTAAAGAATTTAGTCTTTAAAGTGCCACAGAACTCTCGTTGCCAAAAACAAAGTAGATGCTTCTATCCTTTGAGCATTTCTTATGAAAGCCAATATGGCAAAAACAACGAGAGTTCTGTGGCCCTTTAAAGACTAAAGTCTTTAAAGGGCCACAGAACTCTCTTTGTTGCTTCTATCCTTTGAGCTTTTCTTATCAAAGCCAATATGACAAAACAACGAGAGTTCTGTGGCCAAAAACAACGTAGATTCTTCTATCCTTTGAGCTTTTCTTATCAAAGCCACAGAACTCTCCTTGCCAAAAACAACGTAGATGCTTCTATCCTTTGAGCTTTTCTTATCAAAGCCAATATGACAAAACAACGAGAGTTCTGTGGCCAAAAACAACGTAGATTCTTCTATCCTTTGAGCTTTTCTTATCAAAGCCAATATGGCAAAAACAACGAGAGTTCTGTGGCCAAAAACAACGTAGATGCTTCTATCCTTTGAGCTTTTCTTATCAAAGCCAATATGGCAAAAACAACGAGAGTTCTGTGGCCCCTTAAAGACTTTAGTCTTTAAAGGGCCACAGAACTCTCGTTGCCAAAAACAACGTAGATGCTTCTATCCTTTGAGCTTTTCTTATCAAAGCCAATATGGCAAAAACAACGAGAGTTCTGTGGCCCTTTAAATACTTTAGTCTTTAAAGGGCCACAGAACTCTCGTTGCCAAAAACAACGTAGATGCTTCTATCCTTTGAGCATTTCTTATCAAAGCCAATATGGCAAAAAAAACGAGAGTTCTGTGGCCCTTTAAAGACTTTAGTCTTTAGAGACAAAACCACAGAGTTCTGTTGCCAAAAACAACGTAGATGCTTCTATCCTTTGAGCTTTTCTTATCAAAGCCAATATGACAAAACAACGAGAGTTCTGTGGCCAAAAACAACGTAGATTCTTCTATCCTTTGAGCTTTTCTTATCAAAGCCACAGAACTCTCGTTGCCAAAAACAACGTAGATGCTTCTATCCTTTGAGCTTTTCTTATCAAAGCCAATATGGCAAAAACAACGAGAGTTCTGTGGCCAATAACAACGTAGATGCTTCTATCCTTTGAGCTTTTCTTTTCAAAGCCAATATGGCAAAAACAACTAGAGTTCTGTGGCCCTTTAAAGACTAAATGCCAAAAACAACGTAGATGCTTCTATCCTTTGAGCATTTCTTATCAAAGCCAATATGTCAAAAACAAAGAGAGTTCTGTGGCCCTTTAAAGACTTTAGTCTTTAAGGGCCACAAACCTCGTTTTAAAAACAACGTAGATGCTTCTATTCTTTGAGGTT
>NW_027131545.1:0-2534 GCF_026122565.2 Emydura macquarii macquarii
AGAATTATTCTTTTCATTATTGTAATTATTTTATTACTCTAATTACTCCAATTATTCAAAATAAATAAATAACCCTGTGATTTTCTGCCTCTGCCTCTCTGAAATAATTGCTCAAATTATTTTTGTTGTTGTTTTTTATAGTAAGGTACACAATCATGTGGAAGGCACCATTGGCAATGTTAGGTTTGGTCTACTCTAGAAAATTTGGTTGTCATAATCACATTGGTAAGGAGTATGACAAATCCACACCGATGAGCAACGTAGTTAAGCCAATTTAAATCCCTGTGCAGACAGCACTAGGTTCACAGAACAACTCTTCTGTCAACCTAGTTACCACCGCTTGGAGAGATGGATTAGCTACACTGACAGGAGAATTCTTCCTGTTGACATAGGTAGTGTCTATACTGAAGAGATACTGTGGCACAGCTGTGCTGCTGTAGCATTTTAAATGTAGGCTAGCCCTTAGAAAAAAGTACAATTGCCTTATGTCCAATTATATGAGATAGAGTTTAAAAGTTTCTAATGCAGATAAATTCAACAGATACCTATCTGTGGATGAGATAGTCCTCGTTTACTTTCATATATTGCAGCTACTGTAATTAGCAATTTGATTTTTCAAAGCCAAATATTGGATTTCATGGGTTAAGGGGGAGAGGCAGATTGGATAGATAAAGTGGTCCTTTGCAGGCTTAGTGGATGCCAGAAGGAAGCTCATGATAAAGGGGCATGGCAAAGGTAGGTGAGAAGTCCCGGAGACTAAATTTAAGCTGGTAGGGAAGAAACTGAAGTCCAGGATCTCCATGGTAGCATTCTCAGGAATGCTTCCAGTTCCACTTGCAGGGCCAGTTAGGGTCTCAATGTGTGGATGAGACAATGGTATTTGGAGAATGGCTTTAGGTTTACTAGGAAGTAGGGAACCTTTTGGGAAAGGATGAGATGATACAGGAAGGATGGGTTCTACCTAAACCAAAACAGAACCCAATTGCTGGCAAGTAAAATTAAAAATGTTGTAGTGGAGTTTTTAAATTAAGGGCTGGAGGAAAGCTGACAGGTGTGGAGGAGCACATGGTTCAGACAGAAACAACCCTTAGGGAAGGATCTGTTAGAAGGGATTCAGTATATCCTACTTAAAAGAAGAGGATAGAAGTTGATAAAGCACAGGTAGGAGCTGAAGAGAAACAGTCAGATGAAAATGAATCTTATTCAGTTACATCACATGAAGGCAGTATAACTGGGTTCCTTAGATGGACCACATTGAGAATGCTACACTCAGGGCAGACTAAAGAAAAAGGGCAGATAATTCCCCAAAGCTGGTTGCTTATTCTATACTTAGATTCACTAAGCCAGTAACAAATGAAATTCAGCAGTACCGCACTGGTTAACCAGAAGCCAAACATAATCCTCTTTAGGCAATCCAGCCCTTGGCTCCCATTCAGTGCTTCTGAGACTTATCTGATTGTGCCTTCCTTCTTTGTGTTTGGAGTAGTTTACACTCCCTCCCCTGCCACACAATTACATATGCCAATAAAGAAAAAACCAACACGCAACTCTTACTAAATATGAAAAGCAGCAAGACATTGATGGAAACAGAGCCCACGATCCATTGTAATAAGAGCAAAACCAAACTGCCCTGGTGATCAATGCTTGCAATTAAATGTGCACGCCACTTCATAGCAAATGGATTAAAGTACAGATGGCAACAACTTTATATAATGCTATGCAAACTTAACAGAAATCCATCCAAATGCACAATGCCATTTCGAGTCCAATGTACAGTGCCAGCTGAGGATCTGATCTGTCTGGAGAGATCAGCTTGGCTAGTTATTCATGGCGGTGGGTAAAATGTGTGCAGCACATTTTTTTCCCTAAAGTTTCTTATGCCTCAGAATACAGTCCGTGCCCCCCCGGGGTCCCACCCCCCAGTTTGAGAACCTCTGACAGACAACCAAGTCTAATATAGTAAGAGGTTATTGAAAACCCATTTCATCCTATGTGAGGTTCTTACTAATCCCAAAAGATCAGACACTTATTCCCAGGTCAATATGAATCTCAGATTTTACCCAAATATCACGCTGACAGCTAATCCTTAGTACACTAACTAAAAATTTATTAATAAAAGCAAAAGAAGAGAGTTAAAAATGGTTAATAGATGATTGATTGCAAAGTCCTTTTTATTAGATTTGTAGCAGTGATGGAATTGACTGCTGGCTTGCAAGTGTCTCTCTGGTAACTTCCAAAAGATTGGAAGGTTCTCAGTCCATAATTCAAGATGCAACTTTTTAATTATAAATTCACAATCCAGAGAATTAGAGCAGGAAAGAGGCAAAATGGATTTATCTCTGGTGTAAAAAAAAAACAGCTAACAGAATATTAGAAACCCTTAGGAAAGGAATAGATCATAAGACAGTAAATATAATAAGCCAGTATATACGTCCCTGGTAAACCCACATCTTGAATACTGTGTGCAAATCTGTTTGCCCCATCTCAAAAAAGATATATTAGAATTGGAAAAGGTACAGAGAAGGGTAAAGAAA
>NW_027131546.1:0-25102 GCF_026122565.2 Emydura macquarii macquarii
CTAATCCTTCTAAATAGTCTTGGACCTGTTCCTTCAGCACAATCTGGTTTCATGCCACTCAATAGGCTCCTGCTAGTCTTTTCTTTTACAGGTATGACACTGCCTGGGACAAGGGGCCATGGCTGCAGCACACGAGCCTCGTGAGACCCGGCTCCATGGAGACGGTCGCACTTTGTGCAAGTGGGACTGTGGTGTACCGCCCAGGGAACCCAGTGTGGGGCAGTGGGTGGGCCCAGGGCAACCCAGCCTCTGCCCCAGGGCCTAGCCATGCAAAATGCGAGGAAAAGACCAAAGGTCACCTACACCCAGTCACTGGTCTCCATCCTCCGGTGCTGTGCCAAACCATGCTCTCAGCCCGTCCCTGGGCGTGATCACTCCAGAGCAACCCTCTGCCCAGCCCAGCATGCACTGCTAACCAGCTCCGGCAGCTCACAGGGCTCTGCAAAGGGCGAGTGGTGGGCATGCTGGGCCCAGGTTGGCAGAGTCAAGCTCCCAGCTAGCGAATATGCCTGGAGCTCTCTCCATATTCCCTGGGTGACATCAGAGCCCTGTGGCTGACCTGGCCCCCAGTGGAGGGCAAACGCTCTAGCTGTGCACCACAGCTGGATGGGGGGGGACATGTGCTAGGCCCCGAGACAGTGCTGAGTGGTGGGGTGATGGGCGCGTCTGTCACACAGCTCTGCCTATTGCGCCCTGGGCTCAGAGGAGGGTGGGAACAGACACAGACAAGGCAGGGTCTGTCCCAGCTACAGCAGCTAGCGGTGATGTGCCTTCAGAACTAGCCTCCACTGCAAATCGATGTGGGGCAGTCGGACAGTGCAGGAATGACATTCCCGCTCCACTACACCACTGTGCGGTGTGGGGTTAGAGCTGCATGGGGCAGGGTTAGAGCAGTGTGGGGTGGGGTTGAAGCTGCTGAGGGTGTGGGGGTGGGGTTAGAGCAGCGGGAGGGTGATGGCTGACCAGCAGGGGCAGGGACTGGGATTTTCGACATGACGGGCAGGTGCCCAGGCCATGCCTCTGGAAAGGACCCTGACTTGGGTTGCGGTGTGCTGCCCTTTATGAAAATCAGGCCATTAAGGTTCTCTCGCTGGCACAGAAAATCCCTCCTCCTGGCTGGAATGCTGGACCAGGACGCTTGGGTTCTGCACCTGAAGGTTCCTGGCCTGTCAGCTGGGCCTCGTCAAGCCAGGGAGTCTCTGGCTCAGCGTGTGCTCCCCAGCACTGAGGGATGTTCAGGCCACAGTGCTGTGACATTCCTCTAATGCAATCTGGACCGGTGTATTGCTATGTCACCCCAATCCCACACTCTTGGAGCCCGTCTTATTCTGCTCTGCTGTGAGAACCCCCCACTCCTGAATTGTTCACGCACACCCACCAGCGAGCAAGCAGATCTCAACTCAGTGAGTGAGTGCTTCTAGCCAGTCATTCTTTGGGTTATGCAACAGAAGGACCACAGTCAACACCCCTCAGTCCCAGATGGAATCCTAGGAACCTCTGTCTGCAATGTTCAGTGCTGCCCGCTGAACACTGCAAGCGCATACGTTTATCAGTTTAACCAAGAAGTTGATATGCACCAGCGTTGTTACTTCGAATGGAGTCTCCAACACACCTTAAACCAAACGCACTGCGTCAGGTAAAATAAACACATTTATTAACTACAGAAGAATTTTAAGTGATTATAAGTCAGAGGCAAGTGAGTCAGATTTAGTCAAGATAAACCAAAGGCAAACACATTCTGAACTAAGCTTAGCACTATCTGCAACCTTACAAACTCAGATGAGTCTCAGCACAGGTTGTCTGGTTTCCTTTCAGTCAGGCTCTCCCCCTGGTTCAGCACTCCAGTTGCTTGGTGGAGTTTGTAGATGGAGGTGGAAGAGAGAACAGCAAAACATCTCCCCTTTTAAAAAATGTTCCTTCTCTCCTCTGGGGATTCGCCACCTCCCTCCTTCAGAGTGAGGTGACAAACAATGCCCTTCTAGGGTTCCCTCTATGTCCTGTGAGTATCACTTTATCGCAGTTCCTTTGTTGCTGTCTAAAGCAGTCCTTTGTTCCTGGACTGCTGAGCTGGGTTTGTTCTATACATGCCTTAATGAGATGTGAACACTCCCTCCGCTCAGAGAGTTTTGCCTGGATATGTTTTAAGCTACGAGGACATGTCTTTGGGCATATCACACAGTGAAAGTCATAACCATACATATGACATTGCAACAAAGGTATCACTATAACAATAATGCTCAGTGCGTCATGAGTATTCCAGAAACATCTCACTTGGCCTACTCTGTATTAAACAATACACAATTACACCGTGAGGGTGACCCTGGGGTTGCAGGGTGCCACAGGTGCAATTGAAGAACATCTGGTTCTCAGAGGCCCACAGCATGCTCCAGCTCTGCCCAGCGGCCAGGAGACTGAGGACTGGCCCTGCTCACCTCATCCACACAGGCCCCTCAAGAGAGATTTGGGTCTTGGTAGCTCTCCCTCCCATGTCACTTTGTTCACACAGATGTAGCAGATGTTTTTTGGGGACCCCAGTAGAAGAGTCCCCCCTCTCCGCCCGCCCCCTTCAGCCCTGCCTCTGGACAAGTATTGTCTAGTGAGCTCTCCAGTATAGCAGAGAAAGGTCACAGCTGATCTGGGGGCTGGAATTGAAACTAGATGAATTCTGCCTGCACCTGCGGTGTAACATGTTACCGATGAGGCTGGGTAGCCATTAGACCACTTTGCTGAGGGCTGTGGTGTCGCTTAGGGAGCCTGTTTATCACTGAGGCACCAGGATCCATCACGATGCTGCCAAGCAGGGACTTCCGTGGCGACCGATACGGAGGGAGAAAGAAGTTTCCAGGTGGGGGAAGCTGCAGACAATGGGCTTGTGTTTTCCTTAGTCGCTTTCAGGGGCCTCCTCATGGGTTGCGCCTCTTCCATGGCCCATGTCTGTTCTGCAGCTTTTGGCCTGTGTCTCTTCCATGGCCCACACTTGCTCTGTGGCCCGCGCCACTTCTGTGGTCCATGCCAATTCTGGTGAATGATGGGCTCTGGGGTCAGAGTGCTCTGTACTGGGGCCATCTCAATGGATGCAAGGAAGAGGCAGAGAAATCCTGGACATGCTCCGAGGCCGTTACTGAAATCGCTGGGGCCCTCTCGCCTTGGAAACCGGGTTCTATTCTCTTCCCATGTCCCTACATCGAGCTGGGGAGCAGCCAAGTCTGCGTTGGCAATGAGCTGTGACACAGGATGTGCCAGGTGCTGGGCGCTGAATAGCCCAGTGTCTGCAGTTGCCCCTGATCTTCCAGGTCTTTTATAATTCACAGATTCCACACCCAGAAGGGACCATTGTGATCATCTAGTCCGACCTGCTGTATAGCCCAGGCCAGACACCTGCCCCACAATAAAGTCTAGAGTGGATCTGTTAGAAAAAACATCTGGTCTTGATTTTAAAATTCTCCGTGATGGCAGAATCTACCACAGTCCTTGGAAAATTGTTCCAGTGATTAATTACCCTCCCTCGTAAAAATGTGCAGCTTATTTCCAGCCTGCATTTGTCTAGCTTCAACTCCCAGCATTGGATGGTGTTAGACCTTTGTTGGCTCCACTGAAGAGCCCCTTATTAAATATTTGCTCCCCCAGAGGGGCCTATCTAATGCACAGTTAGAGACGCGGGTGTGAGCGCCAGTTAAAGGCTATTAACATGGAGCTTCCCAGTGCTGAACATGATTGTACCGTGTTAAATGTTAAATGAGGCACTACATGCACAAGGGGTGGCTGTTCTCTGGGGGAAGCATGTAGCCTTTTATTTTTATTGAAGGTAAATTTAGTGAAGTTGTATCACAACATCTGTGTGTTCAGCTCTGCTGGCTACAGTCTCAAGTTCAACAAAGTTACCTCTGCTCTTTTAGATCCTGAACTCACAGGAACACATGAAGGCCAAGGCAAAGAACACAGACAGTCACAGGAAGAAGGTCTAATATCTTATATCAATGTTATGAAAGTTACCAAGAAAGTAAGAATGTCACAGCTCATACAGCTCCTAGATTGATTCACGCACCAATTACAGGTGCAGATATCCTCTCCTCCTAAGTAGTGTTAGGGTCTGATGGGTTTTTCATGGATTGAACATCAATGGAGGGATGTTTCCTGCTTGACCTTTCCCATCAGACTCACAATTTTCCAAATCTCAGCATAGTCTTTTTATACTATGATCTGTGACCCTAACTACATTCTTCCCAATGTGCACAAAAATGTCAAACCTCTTTCTCCTTATTGGTCTGGTGTCTCCAAAAACTTGAGGTACCCCATTTCTAGAGGTTGTGTCTAGTTCCTTTTATTCTCATTAGCAGATGTCGTAGAGAAATATGTTTCTAAACCATTTTTGGGATTTAAAATTAATATTCCAGTGAATTTTTTTCACAATTTCACCTCTTGGTACATGTTTGCCCAGAATCTTATGGATTCGAGTTATTCTTGGATCACTTACCTATGTCACGTTTTCTTATGGCTAAGGCCTAAAATAGCTAAACTAAAATCTTCCAAGCCTGAGCCCCTAGGTCTTGCATTTCAGCCCTCCTTACGTAGGTACCCAATACATAACGATCCCTTCTAACTGCTGATCAGCCGTATACTTCTATAACCAGACCATTGAACTCAATTTCGCATTCCATGAAGGTCTATGACATCACGTGTTTGTTAACCGTAACTTCTCATGAGTCATGAAGTGGCTACAAGAAGATCAGTTGCTCGTCATGCACAGGAAAAGGACATTTTAATTATTCAGAGAAATGAATTATAAAAAACTGATCCTATAATGCTAGTTACATCTATGGCGGTGTCCCCTGGCTCACAAATTCCTACACGCTGTGGTGTGAGAAGCCCTAACAGACTCCAGCAGGAAACACCAGCGTGGATACTGGTTATCCATCATTATTCTTCAATGCAATGAAACACAGGCTACAAAGTCCATCTGTAGGGAGTTCCGCATTCACCTTTGAAGCTCTGCAAAATCCTAGAGTGGAAAAATCCCATTGTTTGCCAAGAGATGTGCCAGGGGAAACATTTCAATGAGAACACAGCTCCTAGAAAAGCTCTGGGTTTTGTTTGTAGCAGCTCAACGGAAGGACCTGCTGAACGGAAGGACCTGCTGAAGGACCTGCTGAACGGAAGGACCTGCTCAACGGAAGGACCTGCAGTAGTGGATAAAAGAAAGACAGTGGGATGGAAAATAGCCAGCTTTGCGTCTGAACTCCGATTTGGCCACCCAGTCTCTCTAAAGGATATAGCAGACTTCAGAGACATGCTATGAGAATGGGGGAGATTGCCATATGCAGCGAGACTGAAAAACCTGGGACTGTTTGGTTTAGAGAAGAGACAAAAAAGGCGGCATGTGAAAGAGGAAAACAGTAGAGAAGAAAGGGGTAAAAGGATAAACAAATAACAAGCAGAAGTTATGAAAATGGATTAGGGAAGGTAAAGACATCAAGGGAAAATCCATGTGTGGCACTGCTAAGGATAACAAAAAGGTTGTTACTAAGCATATTGAGAACAAAAGAATTCCTAGCAATGGTACGGGCCAATAACTAGAGGGAGAAAGAAAACTTGTTAATGTTGCTGAAAAGGTAGATGTGTTCAGTAAATATTTTTGTTCTGTATTTGGAAAAAGCAGAATGATATACTAATATCGCATGAGGTTATGAAATACTTTCCAGTCCATTAACAATGAAGAAGGAAGGGAATAAACCTTTTTAAATGAACAGACCTGGAAAACTTGTACCAGCGAGTAAAAGAGGTGGCTGAGGAGATCCTGCAGCCCACTTATATACATTTTTAATAAATCTTGAAATACTGGGGAAATTCCAGAAGTCTGGAAGAGTGCTAATAGATTGCCAATGTTCCAAAAGGGTGAGCAGGATGACGCAGGCAACTATAGGTTGGTTAGCGTGACCTCAATCCTGGGCAAAACAATGGAAGAATCGATATGGGATTAGATCGAAAGAGATACAAAGGGTAGGAATATAATTAATGCCAGTAAAACAGGTCTTGTCAAATAAACCCGATTGCATCCTTTAATGAGAGTAAAAGTTTACTTAATGAAGTGAACCACACAGATACAATAGATTTCGGTTTGTGTTAGGCATTTGATTTAGTAGGGTAAATCATTGAGATAAAAAATTAACACTATACATTAGCAGTAGAGAACATGTTAAATGGACTAACACTGGCTAATGGACAGCTCTCAGAAAGCAGTTGTAAATGGACCATTATCAGTGAACTGGGGTGTGTCTAGTGAGGTGGTGCAGGGAACGGTTCTAGGCCCGATGCTATTCCACATTTGCATCAGTGACCTGGCAGTAAATATTACATCATTCCAGGCAAAATTTGTGGATGACACGAAGTTTGACAGAGAGGTTAAAGTGCTGATGACAGGGCAGGCAGACAGATACATCTGGATTGTTTGGTAATCTGGGGCCATTGAAACAAAATATTTTAATACAGACAAATGCAAAACAGTCATTTTGGAACAGGGAATACAGGCCTGAGCTACAGAATACGGTGCTGCACTACAAAACCAGGGACCCTGAAAAGGATTCAGGTGTGATAGTGGACAACCAACTATTCATGAGCTCCTAGTGTGATGCTGTGGAAAAAAGAGGCTAATGTGATCCTTGGATGTGTCGAGGAAAAATAAAGTCACACTGCTACATTTTAGAGTTGGATCGGGTGCAGCTTTAATTGTGACACACACACAATCACATAACCATAGCTATGGGGAATACTCTAGCCATAGGGAAAACCCAGGTGGCTATAGGGAAGTCAAGCAGCATGTCTGGATGCTGGGCAAATGTACTTCACCTGGCTACCAGATACAAAAGACTTATATAGGGGTTGCTTAGGTTCATTTACATGTTGATCGTATAGTGGAATTTGATTAACAGTTTATACTTAACAGGAAAGACAATTATATGTACAATGGAGTACGCCAGATGTTTTCACAGGATAGACCAAAGAGTCACTTGATTATACAATGCGGTTATCAGGTACCTGGCTATCACCCAAAGATGGGTGGCTACACAATACATGTTAAAATGCTAATTTGTATGGAGTAACTTCCTATGGGGCCAGGAAGACAGGGGGGCACGTACTGATACTTATCAGAACAGGAGATGTTGGTTTACAGACATCAAAAGGGCTAGAGTTCACAAAAGGAGTTTGCATTTAAATGGTGGTCCTGAGACATCCTGTGGGATTTTAGCATCTTTATCTCAGTCTCAGTTTGGGGCATCCTGTCAGTGATTTAACCTGAGGGCTTCCATCACAGTTCAGGCTACCCAGTTTCAGGCCAGGTCCTCTATAATCAATTTCATGCCAGGCATTCTATAATCAATTCTATGATTAATTCTTTGATTCCACAGATGTATAAATGGGAGTAGTGAGTGGAGGAGGGGAATGATTTATCTTTGTACATGGCATTGGTGAAACTGATGCTGGAATTTTGCGTCCTGGTCTAGTGTCCACATTTCAAATTGAATATTGAAATTGATATTGAATTATTTCAGAGGGTGCAGAAAAGAGCCAAAAATATGATACTTTGAGCTGGAGGTTGGACTAGATACCTCCTGAAGTCCCTTCCAACTCTACTATTCTATGATTCTATGATACTGGAATATTGCGTCCAGTTTTAGTGTCCACATTTTAAAAAGGATGTTGAAAAATTGGAGAGGGTGCAGAAAAGAGCCACAAAAACGATCCAAGGGCTGGAGAAAATGTCTTACAGTGAGAGACTTAAAGAGCTTAATCTATTTATCCTTTCAAAAGCACAATCAAGAGGAGACTTGATTGTGAAAGTACTTTCATGCGGAGAATACTTTGGGGAATAACAGGCTCTTTAATCGAGCGGAGAAAGACAGAGCAAGATCCTTTGGCGGGAAGCTGAAGACAGAAAAATTCCATTTGGAAATCATGACCATATGTTTAACTCAGGGTGATTAATGGTTGGAAAAAACTGTGAAGGGACGTGGTGGATTCTCTTTCTCTTCATGTCTTTTCTGGAAGATATTCTTGAGGGCTGCTCTATACTTAAAACTCTACAGCAGCCCCACTGTAGCACTTCGGTGTAGACACTGCCTACGCCGACTGAAGGGGTTCTCCCACAGGCAATCCTTCTCCCTGAGAGGTGGTAGATAGATGAATGGAAAAATTCTTCCGTCCACCTCATGCTGTCTACGAATGAACGAGGTTTGGTGTGTACAGCTATGTCTTTCTGGGGCATGGATTTCTTCGCTATTGCAAAAAGAGCAAATGCAATTTTGGGTTGCATTAGCAGAGGCATAGCATGCAAGTCACGGGAGGTGATAGGGCCACTCTACTTATGGCTGGTTAGGCCTCTCCTGGAATACTAAGTCCAATCTGGTCACCAATGTATAGAAAGGACGTGGAGAAACTGGCAAGGATCCAGAGGCGAGCAAGAAAGATGCTCAAAGGGATGGTATGCAAGTTATATGAGGAAATGCTGAAGGACATAGGTATGTTTAGTTTGGAAAAGAGGAGATTGCGGGGGTCATGACAGCAGTCTTCAGATACTTGAAAAGCTGCCATAAAAAATGATGGAGAAAAGTTGTTCTCTTCTGCCACAGAGGGCAGGACAGGAGGCAATAAATTCAAAGCACAGCTTGGCAGGTTTACAGTAAATCTCAGGAAGAACAAGCGATGGGTACCCGTGAATTGTGAGCTGGAAGTGTCTTCCCTGGAAATCCCCCTGGTGTCATTGGGGACAGGTGCAGCCCTCGGCACGGCCAAAGCTGGCCAGGAGGCTGCATAGGGCAGGGGATTGGGATGGCCCTGGGGTGAGCTGGCTGAACGGCACTGAGGTTAGTGGGTCCTGAAATGATTGTGTTTTGGGGCCCATAACTGAAAACCCTTTCTGTAGGCGCAGTGCCCAGCGGCCCCAGTCTGGATCGGGTCTGCATTCCTCCCGCGCCCCACGCCGCTCGGAGCAGCAGCCTGGTGCAGAACCACCCGCCCTGCGGCCCCTCCCCCGTCTGAAGGGCAAAGCGCCAGGGGTCTCAGGCCCACGCTGACCTGGGGACTGGCTCGGATGCAGGCATGGAGCAGCGAACAGAGGGGCGGCTAACAGAAGGAGAAGGAGGGAGTTTGCCTGGGAGCTGTCTCAGGTGAGTGCTAAGTGAGTGCAGCTGTGTGGGGAGTACCTGGGAGACCAGGTGTGTGACTGGTGCAAGTACAGCTGACTGTGGGTGGGTGCTTGTGACTGGTGCAGTTACAGGCACCATTTTGGCAGTTGGGGGTTTGTCTGTTTGAGTGATTGATTGGATCCAGGTAGGGCTAATTGCGGGGGCGGGGCTTTGAGGGGTAAGAGCAGGGGGGGCAACTGCCCCAGCCTTATAAAAGGCAGCCAGCTGCGAAGCAGCTGAGCAGCGAACAGAGGGGCGGCTAACAGAAGGAGAAGGAGGGAGTTTGCCTGGGAGCTGTCTCAGGTGAGTGCTAAGTGAGTGCAGCTGTGTGGGGAGTACCTGGGAGACCAGGTGTGTGACTGGTGCAAGTACAGCTGACTGTGGGTGGGTGCTTGTGACTGGTGCAGTTACAGGCACCATTTTGGCAGTTGGGGGTTTGTCTGTTTGAGTGATTGATTGGATCCAGGTGGGGCTAATTGCGGGGGCGGGGCTTTGAGGGGTAAGAGCAGGGGGGGCAACTGCCCCAGCCTTATAAAAGGCAGCCAGCTGCGAAGCAGCTGAGCAGCGAACAGAGGGGCGGCTAACAGAAGGAGAAGGAGGGAGTTTGCCTGGGAGTTCGCCTGTGGAGAGAGCCCACTGCAGGTGTTTGCCTTTCAGGCATTGCTGAGGAGGCTCTCAGAGCAGAGATATGGAGATGGAGCGATCTGTTGTTGTCACCTGCACTGGGTGTGCTATGTTTGTCTTCCTCCCCCAGGATAGAGATGACTTCATCTGTACCAAGTGCAGGCTGGTTGCCTTATTGGAAGAGAAGGTTAAAGGACTAGAGGCCCAAATGTCAACCCTGCGGTGCATTACAGAAAACAATGTCTTTCTCCATCAGGCACAGGCAGAGGGTAAGCAAGATTCAGAGAAGGCCGGGCAGGCGAAAATGAAGAACGGGGAAGGAAATTGGCAGCATGTGACCTCCCGAAGAAAGAGAACCCATGTGCCCACCATGCAGATAGAAGTAAGGAATCGTTTTCATCCTCTCTGCACAAGTACTACGGCGGAGAATGATTTGGAGGACCCTTCAGAGGGAATGGATCAGAAGGAGACCCGTTTGATCAGAAGGCAAGGGATGAATTCTCCTAGGGATGGGGGTTCCACAACCACCATTCCCAAGAGGAAGAGAAGGGTGATGGTGGTCGGGGACTCCCTCCTAAGGGGGACGGAGTCATCCATCTGCCGTCCGGACCGGGAAACTAGAGAAGTGTGCTGCTTGCCTGGAGCTAGGATTAGGGATGTGACGGAGAGACTGCCAAAACTTATCAAGTCCTCAGACCGCTACCCCTTCCTGCTTCTCCACGTGGGCACCAATGACACTGCCAAGAATGATCTTGAGCGGATCACTGCAGACTATGTGGCTCTGGGAAAAGAGATAAAGGAGTTTGAAGCGCAAGTGGTGTTCTCATCCATCCTCCCTGTTCAGGGAAAAGGCCCAGGTAGGGACCGTCGCATTGTGGAAGTAAATGCGTGGTTACGCAGGTGGTGTCGAAGAGAGGGCTTTGGATTCTTCGATCATGGGATGTTGTTTCAGGAAGAAGGACTACTAGGAAGAGACGGGATTCATCTAACAAAGACAGGGAAGAGTATCTTCGCAGACAGGCTGGCTAACCTAGTGAGGAGGGCTTTAAACTAGTTTTGACGGGGGACGGGGACCTAAGCCCGAAGGTTAGTGGGGAAGAGGGACACCGCATGGAAGCAGAAGGAGGAGGGGGCAGCAGGGGAGGCCTCCCGATTCATACTGTGGAAGTAGGCCAGTCGGCTACTTATCTCAAGTGCCTGTACACAAATGCAAGAAGCCTGGGAAACAAGCAAGAGGAACTGGAAGTCCTGGCACAGTCAAGAAACTACGACATGATTGGAATAACTGAGACTTGGTGGAATAACTCTCACGATTGGAGCGCTGTCATGGATGGGTATAAACTGTTCAGGAAGGACAGGCAGGGGCGAAAGGGGGAGGAGTTGCACTGTATGTAAGAGAGCACTATGACTGCTCTGAGCTCCAGTATGAAACTGGAGATAAGTCAGTTGAGTGTCTCTGGGTTAAGCTTAGAAGCAAGAACAATAAGTGTGATGTCGTGGTGGGTGTCTGTTACAGACCACCAGACCAGGAGGATGAGGTAGATGAGGCTTTCTTTACTCAACTGGGGAAAGTTTCCAGTTCACAGGGCCTGATTCTCATGGGAGACTTCAATCACCCTGACATCTGCTGGAAGAGCAATACAGCAGAGCACAAACAATCCAGGAAGTTTTTGGAGAGTGTCGCTGACAATTTCCTGGTGCAAGTGCTGGAGCAACCAACTAGGGGCCGTGCTTCTCTTGACCTGCTGCTCACAAACAGGGAAGATTTGGTAGGGGAAGTAGAAGTGGGTGGCAACCTAGGCAGCAGTGACCATGAGATGGTCGAGTTCAGGATCCTGATGAAAGGAAGAAAGGGGAACAGCAGGATACGGACCATGGACTTCAGAAAAGCGGACTTTGATTCCCTCAGGGAACTGATGGGCAGGATTCCCTGGGAGGCTAATATGAGGGGGAAAGGAACCCAAGAGAGCTGGCTGTATTTTAAGGAGACCTTATTGAGGGCACAAGAGCAAACCATCCCGATGTGCAGAAAGAATAGCAAATATGGTAGGCGTCCAGCTTGGCTTAACAAAGAAGTCTTTGGCGAACTTAAACGCAAAAAAGAAGCTTACAAGAAGTGGAAGCTTGGTCAGATGACTAGGGAGGATTATATAAACACTGCTCGAACGTGCAGGAATGAAATGAGGAAGGCCAAAGCACAATTGGAGTTGCAGCTAGCAAGGGACGTGAAGGGGAACAAAAAGGGTTTCTACAGGCATGTTGCCAACAAGAGGAAGATTCGGGAAAGTGTAGGCCCCTTAAAGAAAGAGGGAGGCGACCTAGTGACGGAGGATGTGGAGAAAGCTGAGGTACTCAATGCCTTTTTTGCCTCTGTCTTCACAGACAAGATCAGCTCCCAGACTGCTGTACTGGGTGGCACAGAATGGGAAGGAGGCAAACATCCCGCAGTGCTGAAGGAACAGGTTCAAGACTATTTAGAAGGATTGGACATTCACAAGTCCATGGGGCCGGATGCAATGCACCCGAGGGTGCTGAGGGAGTTGGCTGAGGTGATTTCAGAGCCATTGGCTATTATCTTTGAAAGCTCGTGGCAACAGGGGGAGGTCCCTGAGGACTGGAAAAAGCAAATATACACGGATTCACCAAGGGAAAGTCATGCCTGACCAACCTGATTGCTTTCTATGATGAGGTGACTGGCTCTGTGGATGTGGGGAAGGCGGTGGATGTGATATACCTTGACTTTAGCAAAGCTTTTGATACGGTTTCTCACAGTATTCTTATCAGCAAGTTAAAGAAGTATGGGTTGGATGAATGGACTATAAAATGGATAGTGAACTGGCTAGAGCATAGGGCTCAACGAGTAGTGATCAATGGCTCCATGTCTAGCTGGCAACCGGTCACAAGCGGAGTTCCCCAGGGGTCGGTCCTGGGGCCGGTTTTGTTCAACATCTTTATTAATGATCTGGAGGATGGGGTAGATTGCACCCTCAGCAAGTTTGCGGACGACACTAAGCTGGGGGGAGTGGTAGATACCCTGCAAGGTAGGGATAGGATACAGAGTGACCTAAACAAACTGGAGGATTGGGCCAAAAGAAATCTAATGAGGTTCAACAAGGACAAGTGCAGAGTCCTCCACTTAGGAAGGAAGAATCCCATGCACAGCTATAGACTGGGGACCGACGAGCTGGGCAGCAGCTCTGCAGAAAAGGACCTGGGGGTAACGGTGGATAAAAAGCTGGATATGAGTCAGCAGTGTGCCCTGGTTGTCAAGAAGGCTAATGGAATATTGGGCTGCATTAGGAGGGGCATTGCCAGCAGGTCACGGGAAGTGATTATTCCCCCTATTCGGCATTGGTGAGGCCGCATTTAGAATACTGTGTCCAGTTTTGGGCTCCCCACTACAAAAAAGATGTGGACAATTTGGAGAGAGTGCAGCGGAGGGCAACCAAAATGATTAGGGGGCTGGAGCACAGGACTTATGAGGAGAGGCTGAGGGAACTGGGCTTGTTTAGTCTGCAAAAGAGAAGAGTGAGGGGGGATTTGATAGCGGCTTTTAACTACCTGAAAGGGGGTTCCAGGGAGGATGGGGCTAGGCTGTTCTCGGTGGTGGCAGATGACAGAACAAGGAGCCGGTCTCAAGTTGCAGGGGGGTGGTCTAGGTTGGACATTAGGAAAAAGTTTTTTACTAGGAGGGTGGTGAAGCATTGGAATGGGTTACCTAGGGAGGTGGTGGAATCTCCATCCTTACAGGTTTTTAAGCTGAGGCTTGACAAAGCCCTGGTTGGGATGATATAGCTGAGGTTAGTCCTGCTTTGAGCAGGGGGTTGGACTAGATGACCTCCTGAGGTCCCTTCCAACTCTAATATTCTATGATTCTATGATTCTCTATGATTCTATGCTGGGGTGTCCAGGCCCTATGCTGAGCCGGGGCGGGGAGCAGAGCAATACTGGGCCGGGCTGCGGTTGGTTCCCGGTGCAGGCACAGGTGGCTCTGCCATGATCACGCCCAGGGCTGGCTGAGAGCACGGTTTGGCTCACTAGATAGACGCCTGGAGGCCAGGGCTTTACCTACCATTACCCCGGCTCCAGGCCTGCCCAAAGCAGGGCCAACGGAGGGGGGCTGGTGCTGTGGGGCGGTGGCACCTGCTCAGAGCACAGCACAGCACCAGGAAATAGAGGGAGTGTCTGGGTGTAGGTGCACTCTGGTCTTTTCCTTGCACCCCCCCTGAGACGGAGCCGCTCTGTGTGTCAGGGGCTGTCACCCCCCTGAGACGGAGCCGCTCTGTGTGTCGGGGGCTGTCACCCCCCTGAGACGGAGCCACTCTGTGTGTCAGGGGCTGTCACCCCCCCTCAGACGGATCCGCTCTGTGTGTCAGGGGCCATCACCCCCCCTCAGACGGAGCCGCTCTGTGTGTCAGGGGCTGTCACCCCCCTCAGACGGAGCCGCTCTGTGTGTCAGGGGCTGTCACCCCCTCAGACGGAGCCGCTCTGTGTGTCAGGGGCTGTCACCCCCCTCAGACGGAGCCGCTCTGTGTGTCAGGGGCTGTCACCCCCCCTCAGACGGAGCCGCTCTGTGTGTCAGGGGCTGTCACCCCCCTCAGACGGAGCCGCTCTGTGTGTCAGGGGCTGTCACCCCCCCTCAGACGGAGCCGCTCTGTGTGTCAGGGGCTGTCACCCCCCCTCAGACGGAGCCGCTCTGTGTGTCGGGGGCTGTCACCCCCTCAGACGGAGCCGCTCTGTGTGGCGCCATCTCCGGAGGGAGCAGGGCCTGGGACAGACACAGCCCCAGGCCAGTGCAGAGAGGCCAGCGCAGGCCAGCCTGACTGACAGGGCGGCCGTCCAATGAGGAGCCAGGAGGGCAGGGGTCCCGTCCTCCGTGTGAGCTGCAGCTGCCTGGCCTGGGCCGAGCCGGCCGAGCTGAGGCAGAGCAGCCGGGCTGGGGGCAGAGGAGAGGCCCAGGAGCTGGGCAGAGAGCGAGGCCGGGGCAGGGCTGGGCTGGGGCCGTCTGGGCCGGGTGCGTCAGTGAGCGGCTGGGGGCAGACGTGGGGCTGACCCTGGGCAGGGCCCTGCGCAGGGAGACGCCCCCAGCCCAGAGGCCATGCAGGCCGGACTCAGGGGGTCATGACCCCGACGGGGGGGCTGATGCTGGGAGAAGGGCCCTGCCCCCTAGTGCCTGGGGCGTGTGGCTGCCCCAGAGCCCGTGTGCGACCCATGGCGTCCCTGCCCCACAGCCAGGCCTGGGCAGGGCCTGCGACGTGTGACCCAGACTGTGAGCGTCCCTCACACCCCACAGACGCCGTGTGTGGGGCCGAGCAGGGGCAGGGGCAGCGCTGGGTGTTTGCCTTCCCCCTTCCCCTCTTGTCTGTGTGTGTATCTGCTGTGCGGTTGGTGTGTGTGTCACACGCTGTGTGGCTGTGCACTGCATGCACTGATCAGTGGGGCAGGGACGCGCCCGGTGCAGGGTTAGTGCCCGCAGTGGGGCACCCTCGCCCCTGCCCTACGGGACCACAGCAAGATTGGGGGGTTCAGCCCCAGGGATCCTGGCCCAGCTTTGTCAGGGTTACGGGGACCCCACCACACAGGAGAGTGGGAGGGGAGCCCTCGAGGAGAGTGACGATGGAGAGAACCAGGGAGAAGGACGTCAACAGCAACTGAAACAAGGGTGAGCAAGGGTGCACCTTGGGTTTTGGACAGCCGGGCTAAGTGAGTCTCCGCTCGATGTCCAAGCCAGGGTAATCCTTCTCCTAGGAAACCGCACAGGTGATCCCGGGCTTCCAGGCAACCGGGCTAACTGAGTCCCCGCTCTGTGTCTGAGCCTGAGTCGATCCTTGTGTCTCAGAGCTGCGTGGGTGACCTGGGCTTACAGGCAACCGGGCTAACTGAGTCCCCGCTCTGTGTCTGAGCCCGAGGTAGCTCTTAGCAGTTCTTGGACAGAGCAGAAGGACCTTCCCTGACGGACAGAGGGACGTTCTACAGGTTATGTAAGTAAATGATCCCCTGAGTTTGCATGTCAATAAAGTTGGATGCTTGTGGTCCGGTCCGAGTGAAGTTCTCCCTCTCTGCCCATCCAGCAAGCACCGGATCCATGCTGGCTGGTGATCGCTGCTTTAGTCTGTAAATGTTTCTGACAGGATGTTAATCGATGTATTATTAACTCAAAAGGGTTAAGTATTGTAGAGTTGTGAGGGTTTTTCTTATACCATATATAGTGTAGTAGTCTAAGCACTGTTTTTCTGTACCGTATATCTTCTAATAGTTTTATACTGAAATATGGTGACGTATTATGTTTGGTTTCTATCTCTTTCCAATTAACGTAACCATGCACTTCTAAATAAAGTTGGTATCTGTTTTCAAAGTATCACAGCTTTGAATCATAGAATATGAGAGTTGAAAGGGACCTCAGGAGGTATCTAGCCCAACCCCCGGCACAAAGCAGGACTAAACTCAGGTAAATCATCTCAGCCAGGGCTTTGTGGAGCCGGAGCTTAAAAACCTCTAAAGATGGAGATTCCACCACCTCCCTAGGTAACCCATTCCAGTGCTTCACCACCCTCCTAGTGAAAAACTTTTTCCTAATATCCAACCTAGACCTCCCCTACTGCAACTTGAGACCGTTGCTCCTTGTTCTGTCATCTGCCACCACTGAGAACAGCCTAGCCCCATCCTCCCTGGAACCCCCTTTCAGGTAGTTAAAGGCAGCTATCAAATTCCCCCCATTCTTCTCTTTTGCAGACTAAACAAGCCCAGTTCCCTCAGCCTCTCCTCATAAGTCTTGTGCTCCAGCCCCCTAATCATTTTTGTTGCCCTCCGCTGCACTCTCTCCAACTTGTCCACATCCTTTTTGTAATGGGGGGCCCAAAACTGGACACAATACTCCAAATGCGGCCTCACCAATGACGAATAGAGGGGAATAATCACTTCCCGTGATCTGCTGGCAATGCTCCTACTAATGCAGCCCAATATGCTATTAGCCTTCTTGACAACCAGGGCACACTGCTGACTCATATCCAACTTCTTGTCCACTGTAACCCCCAGGTCCTTTTCTGCTGAACTGCTGCCTTGCTTGTTGGACCCTAGTCTGTAGCTGTGTATAGGATTCTTCCTTCCTAAGTGGAGGACTCTGCACTTGTCCTTCTTGAACCTCATCAGATTTCTTTTGGCCCAATCCTCCAGTTTGTTTAGGTCCTTCTGTATCCTATTCCTATCTTCCAGGGTATCTACCACTCCCCCAGCTTAGTGTCATCTGCAAACTTGCTGAGGGTGCAATCTACCCCATCGTCCAGATCATTGATGAAGATGTTGAACAAAACCGGCCCCAGGACTGACCCCTGGGGAACTCCGCTTGTGACCGACTGCCAGCTAGACATGGAGCCATTGATCACTACTCATTGAGCCCAATGCTCTAGGCAGTTCTCTACCCATTTTATAGTCCATTCATCCAACCCATACTTCTTTAACTTGCTGATAAGAATACTGTGAGAGACCATATCAAAAGCTTTGCTAAAGTCAAGGTATATCACGTCCACTGCTTTCCCCACATCCACAGAGCCAGTCACCTCTTCATAGAAAGCAATCAGGTTGGTCAGGCATGACTTTCCCTTGGTGAATCCATGTTGACTGTTCCTGATCACCTTCCTCTCTTCTGAGTTCCTCAAAATGTATTCCTTGAGGATCTACTCCATGATTTTTCCAGGCATTGAGGTGAGGCTGACTGGTCTGTAGTTCCCTGGATCCTCTTTCCTCTCTTTCTTAAAGATGGACACTATATTTGCTTTTTTGCAGTCATTAGGGACCTCCCCCAATAGCCAGATGCTTTCAAAGATATTAGCCAATGGCTCTGAAATCACATCAGCCAACTCCCTCAACACCCTCGGGTGCATTGCATCTGGCCCCATGGACTTGTGTCTGTCCAATCTTTCTAAATAGTCTTGGACCTGTTCCTTCAGCACTGCGGGATGTTCACCTCCTCCCATTCTGTGCTGCCTAGTGCAGTAGTCTGGGAGCTGACTTCGTCTGTGAAGACAGAGGCAAAAAAGGCATTGAGTACCTCAGCTTTCTCCACATCCTCTGGCACTGGGTTGCCTCCCCCATTCCGTAAGGGGCCCACACTTTCCCTAATCTTCCTCTTGTTGGTAACATACCTGTGGAAACCCTTCTTGTTCCTTGTAGTGAACAATAGTCTGTGAAACACCTACGAACAGTGAACTCTGTGTCCACGTGTCACCACGCCTCAGTGGTTCGCAGTTGAGAACACCAGATTCAGAACAGACGGCCGAGAAGCAGAGAAGACTCACCCCATGCTGGTATTTCCTCAATCCCTAGATTATACCAAGCCAGTAAGAAAAGTGAACTGTCTCACACACTGGTTACCCAGAAGCCAAAAATGCAGTCTCCTTTGGCACCCAGCTCTGGGCTCACCACCCAGATGCTGGACTCTGTGAGGAGTGGTTACTTAGACTAATTTCATCATAGGCTATGTCTACACTGCCGCGTTAATTCAACTTTGTTTAATTCGACTTTCAGCAGCAGATTTTTAGAAATCGCAGCAGAGTGTACAGACGACGGTGTTTGCGCTGATCTTTTGCGTTCACACTGGCCAGCCTTACTTCAAATTAGAAAGCAGTGCAGTGTGAGTAGCTATCCCACAGTGCAACTAGCCACGGTGGTTGTTGGGATGAGTGTCTTCGTCCCAGGATGCAACCGTGCTTCCCCCATCTTCCCTCCCCCAAACAAACAGGAAAAGGATTTTCGTGCTGTTTTTTTACTCCCCGCGATCGCCATTGCTGCAGAGACATGGAGCCAGCTCAACTCTGCACTATAACTGTGAGTGTGACAAATACATCGCGGCTTATCATGGAATACTTTAGAAATAGAGCAGGACTGAGGCTGTAATGTGTCATCTGCAGTCCGTGGAGAGCAGGTTCTGGTGCAGGGAAACAAGCACAGACTGGTGGGACCGCATCGTTATGCAGCTGTGGGATGATGATCAGTGGCTGCAAAACTTTCGTATACGAAAGGCAACATTCCTCGGACTGTGCTCGGAGCTGGCACCGTCCTAAAGTGCGTGATCACTCGCTTGAGACAAGCCATGATGGTGGAGCAGAGAGTCACCATCGCTCTCTGGAAGCTGGCAACCCCCTACTGTTACCGCTTGGTTGCGAATCAATTTGGAATCTGTAAATCTACAGTGGACATAGCTGTGAATCAAGTGTGCAGTGCCATAAATAGACTTCTGCTATGAAGGATAGTGACTTTGGGAAATGTGCAGGACATAGTGGAAGGGTTTGCCACGATGGGCTTCCCAAACTGCGGGCGGGGGGGGAGGGGACATTGATGGGACGAACATCCCCATCTTAGCGCCTGCACACCTGGTGACCGATTACATAAACCGCAAGGGATACTCTTCCATGGTGCTGCAGGGGTTGTGGATCACGAGGGTCGTTTCACAGACATCAATGTGGGGTGGTTTGGGAAGGTGCATGATGCTCTTGTATTTCGTAACTTGGGGCTGTTCTCTAAGATGCAGGCAGGCACTTTCCTCTCTGACCAAGAAATTCACATTGGGGGTATGGAAATGCCCATAGTGATCCTGGGGGATCCTGCGTACCCCTTGCTCCCTTGGCTAATGAAGCCGTACACCGGTCACCTTGACAGTGACAAGGAGTGTTTTAATAAGAGGTTAAGCAGTTTCAGAATGGTTGTAGAATGTGCCTTTGGGCGTTTAAAGGGTAGATGGAGGAGTCTCCTCACTAGGCTGGACATGAGTGAGAAGAACCTCTCTTTGGTGATAATCTGTGTGCTGTGTTCTTCATAATGTGTGTGAAGTGAAGGGGGAAAGGTTCCCCCAGGGTTGGGCTGTGGAGGCAGAAAGACTGGCCGCCAATTATGAGCAGTCAGATGCCGGCACTATGCTGAGAGCTAACCACAGAGCGCTTTGCATTAGGGAAGCTTTGAAAGCAAGCTTCTGCAATGAGATGCAGGAGTGATTTCTGTTCCTGTATGTTGTTTGCCTTTGATAATCATCCTACGCCCACCCCCCTTCAATATCTCTGCCTGACAAATCCCTCTCCCTCCTGAACAATATATGATTTAATAAAGAAAAGTTTTGGAATGATGAAAAACTTTAGTTTTTAACATTCAAGTCATGGGTGAAAGTGGGGGGAGGGTTCATTCACTGTCTGCAGGGGTAGGGTGGTAGCTGGCTGACCAGCAGTCAGTGTGGCTGCCGCAGCTTTCTGCTCACACATACTGCATCCTGGACAATCTCCTCCGAGATCTCCTGAGGGCGGTGGAGTGGTAGGGTAGCAAAGCACTCGGTTGAGGAGCATTATGGAGTACCTGCAGTGGGACTCTGTCCACAAGAAGCCAGAGCTAGTCTGCCTGATCCCACAGGAGTCGCAGCATCACCTGCGTGGTGCTGCGATCATGCTCCTGCATTTGTCCCATGTTATGGGACAAGGTCAGCCACCTCGCTCTTTGCTCCATCTCTGCGGCTGCTGAGGCATTCATGAGCTCCACAAACATGATATTTCTGCTTTCCCCCCTTTTTCTAATCTGAGACAGTGTGTCCGCAGCACTTCTTAAGGATCAGTCCACTGCCCAGGTGTCTACAGAACGAAAGAAAAATGAGAGGGTAGCCACAGTTAGCATAGTGAAGAAAATGATAGAAATGTAATGATTTTGATAATGAGCCCGTGATAAAATGTAGCAAATGATTTCCTCTCTCTGCTTGTATTGCAAAACCTTACAGAGAGCAACTGAGGACGGTGTGAGGGGGATGGGGGATCTCTGCTTTTATTCCAAACCCTTACAGAGAGCAACTGTGGATGGAGTGGTGGTGGGGGAAACTATGCTTAAATCACAGAAAGCCATGATGCTGGCTACCTTGATTGCAGAGAAAAATCCTACCATGGAGGGAGGAAGAAGGCAGCCCTCCCCTGAAAAGTTTTTCGAGGTGAGGGATAACACATTACATACATTAAATTTTCCATGTGATATCAACTGTTGATAAACATAGCATTTCTCAACACATAAAAAAACTGATCCCTGGGTAACCACCCAGTACAGTCAACGAAATGCCTGAGATCCCTTTTGTGCCCCTGCCCCACAAGCCAATGTACAAAGACAGAAATGCTAATAAATTAAACTCACCAGATGTGCCTTCCCCGGGATCATTTGTGCTGTTCTGTGCGCTGGTGGACTGCTCGGGGGTCAGGAATAAGTCCTGACTTTCTGGGAGAACCAACACCCCACTTTCCTGCACCCTGCTTTCCACAGCTTCCTCCTCCTCGTCCACGGAGTCCTCCTCATTGATCATGGACTGTGAACTAGCAGAGGTATCAATGCTGCGGGAGGCATAGTGGTGGGATCGCCCCCGAGAATTGTATGCACCTCATCATGTTTTGGGAGAGGAGCCAGAGTGGCTGTTAGCTTCCCTGGCTCTCTGATATGACCGACGCAGCTCCTTGATCTTCACTCAGCACTGCTGAGCATCCCTCTGGTGTCCGTTCTTCAGCATGCCCTGAGATATCTTCCCATAAATGTCCAGATTCCTTTTGCTGGCTCTGAGCTGAGCCAGAATGGACTGCTCTGCCCACAGCCCGATGAGGTCTAAGACCTCTGGTCGACTCCATGCTGGAGCACGTTTGGGCTTTGCAATAGACATGTGGAGAACAGTGGCAAAGCTGTCTCCATGCTGGCAGCAAGCACAGGAAATGGAAATTCAAATCTTCCCAGGGCTTGAGGGGAGGGGACTTTTCCTGCTACTGTGACCACAGAGCAGCACAGCACGACTGTCCAGAGCGGTCAAAATGGGGAATCGTGGGATACATTCTGGAGGTCAATTAATTCGAATTAAGTTCCTTTGCGTCTACACTGACACTAAGTCGACTTAACAAATTCGAATTAGGCGCTATGCCACTTGCAGAGGTGGTCTTATTAAGTCAATTTTACAGGCACCGTAATTCGAATTAAGGGTGGTGCCAGTGTAGACGCGGGTGTTATTAATTCGACTTAAGTGACGTTAAGTCGACGTAAGTCGCAGTGTAGACCAGAGAGGAATCTTCTAATCTCAATAGATCAGTCACTTAGCCAGGTCAATATATCACTCAGGCCTGGCCCAGTAATCAGGTTGATGCTAATCCTTTAGTAACTAAAAACTAAAGGTTTACTAGTAAAAGAAGTCAGAAATCCAGCCCAGAGAAAAGAAGCTTGAAATGAAGACAAAAGATGGTGATGTCTCAGGGGTTTTTTATACTCTTTGCCCTGTGCATGGAATTTTACTGTCTCATGCACAGCTTACAGCCTCTGTTTGTGGAAAGTGACCATTCCAAGATGGAGTCCAGGGTCACATGAGCAGATCACAGCTCCTTGCATGGCGTAGTGACTCACGGGGCAGCCATAGCTCATATTCTTGCAGAGGTGTGCACAGGAAGAGCTATCTGGGTGCAATGAGTTTCTTCTGTGGCCCATTGTGAGAGCTCAGTGTCCTTGACAGGCCATCAACACAAAGCTGTCAGGTACCTTCTACCCAGGGGGGGCGTTATCCAGGGATACAACCGCAGGGTAAGATACCAGTCCATGGCCAATATCCATAACATCAGATAGGAAGGAGATCCACGCGTATAAACAGGAAAGTCATGCTTGGCAAATCGTAACTTTCCCATTGACACCCTGCGTGACAGGCTTTGTCCAAGATTTGCTGCAACTGCACAACAGGGATAGAAATGGTCACATGCAATCAGAGCATCACACCATGTTTTTGTCCCACGAGGGTGCTACAGCTGCTACCACCTAAAGCTGGGACATTGCCCAGGTTGTAGCAGGGCAAGCGGCTGCGACACTAGAGCCACAGGAGGACGGGAAGAACAGATAAAAGCATGTCTGGCTGCAGGGAGGCTGCTCCTTGTCCAAAGAGAAGAGGAAAGAGTTCTTTAAATGTGAGAGGTGGACATCCAGGACTGTGGCTGTTTCCTCCAAGCGTAGTCACCAGCTCCCTGGGCGTTCAAAAACTTTCCCAGCCAGGGAGCTTTTTAGAGACTCCGTGTCTTCTGGGGTTAGCCCAGGGACAGCTCTCCTCGCTCCAATTCAGTCCTGTGCTGTCGCTGATATTTACGCTGTACTTCCGATGTACTCAGGCCTTATACTTCGAGTGATTGCTCATGTCCATTCCAATATAGGTGAGTGCACGCCACCATGCACTGGTTCCTGGAACTTTTTTCCCCTTAGCAGTCCCCGTAGGGTCGGCTCAGGCGCCGCCTGCAGTACCGCGCTCATGCCGCGGTATATGATGCACTGCCGACCCTCAGCCCCTCACTCCCTTCTTTCTGCCAATGACGGTTGCTGGAACGTCTCTTGCCTCTTGCCTATCGCAAGTAGCATTCCTCTTACTGACTTTATTAATCGTTGTTTGAATAGTTTGAATAGTTTTGTGTTAAGTAGTTAAAGTTAGTTAGCATTAGAATAGAAGTCCTTAGAAGCTTAGGGCTGGGCCATGTCCGGCTCACCTTGTTTCAAATGTTGCGCCACTTGCAGCAAGCCCCTTCCAGTGAGTGACCCTCACGATCACTGCCTCACGTGCCTGGGAGAGCAGCATCGGAGGGACAAGTGCAAGATTTGTAAAGCCTTCAAGCCGAGGACTCAGAAGGAGTGGGATATTCGGCTGAAGGCTATTCTGATGGAGGCGGCGCTCCGACCGGCCTCCGAACCTCCACGTTCCACCTTGGCACCGAGCGTCTCCTCGGTGCGGAGTGCTCCACCAGCACCGGAGTCTACCCGACCCCCATCCCCGGTGCCAAAGAAAAAACGGCGCCCGGGCATGGAGTGCCCATGCTCCCCTGCACCGCCTGTGCGGCCGGGGTCGAGCCAGGAGATTCACCAGCCACGGCCCGTAGAGCTTGCTCCAGAGCCGGCATCTCCACGCAGGGATCCTCCCCCGACTCCTGGGGGTGGGCGAGATTTCTTTTTTTAGGCAATAACAAATTTGGTGGCTAAAGGTAACTGGGGAGATGTAAGAGACAGACCGTTACAAGGTGTTTGACCAAATGCCACATGACATTCAGATTAATAATCTAGCGCTAGACAGAATTACTGATCTCTGATCCCTTAGCGACAGCCCTGTGTGTTTGCAGAAAGTGTCCATGTCTCTCCAGCGTCATCCTTCTCCAGATCTCCCTGTCTGCTAGCTAGCCATCCATCCCAGGCATTGACAGGGCGTCAGACCATATGTAGATCTAGCCATTACCTCTACTTCTGTGACTAATTGACGATCATGTTTAACTGTACACAAGTACACTGAGCAGCCAATTCCTCTCTGACTCTGCAGAGAGCCCGGGAGTTCTCCTCTCCTTTGGGAAGGACCTTTAATTACTGTTTACTCCTACAGATGGATAAAGAACACAGATGCGCAGAGGTGGAGAGACACTGGCTGGTGTCTCCTGTCTGCAGCCTAGAAACCTCACTGGGATTACCCAGATCTATATTATAAACCCATTTCCATCTTGCCCGGGGCACTCCCCTTGTGTCGGCTCTGAGTGTGGGATGTTGTTGCAGATGCTGGTGTGAGAGAGGTGTGGGACATGGCTACCTGACAGGGGGATTCTTTGCCGTGATTCAAGTGTACAGGGCCATCAATAGATTACTGCTACGAAGGGTAGTGACTTTGGGAAATGTGCAGGACATAGTGGACAGGTTTGCTTGCGAGGGGTTCCTAAACTGTGGGGGGGGCTATTGATGGCACACACATCCCTATCTTAGCGCCTGACCACCTTGCAACAGAACACATAAATCGCAAGGGGTACTTTTCAATGGGATTGCAGGTCCTTGTGGATCACAGAGGTCTTTTCATAGACATCTATGGGGTGGGAGCCCTGAAAAGGTGCATGACACGCGGAGGGTCAGGAACTCGGGTCTGTTCTTGAACATGGAGGCAGGCACTTTCTTCCCAGACTGAAAATTAACATCGGGGATGTGGAAATGCCGACAGTGATCCTGTGGAATCCTGCTTATTCCTGGCTAATGAAGTCATACACTAGGCACCTCGGGCAGTGACAAGGAGCATTTTAATAACAGGATCAGCACTTGCAGAATGGTGGTGGAATGGTGCGTTTTGGCATTTAAAGGCCAGATGGAGATGTCTCCTTACTAGGCTGCACGTAAGTGAAAGAAAAACATCCCATCAGTTATATCTGCGTGCTGTGTTCTTCATAATGTGTGTGAAGCAGAAGGGGGGAAAGTTCCCTCAGGGTTGGGCTGTGGAGGTAGAAAGACTGGCCGCCAACTTTGAGCGAGCCAGATGGCAG
>NW_027131547.1:0-25371 GCF_026122565.2 Emydura macquarii macquarii
TCCCAACAGCTGAATTTGCAACTCCAAGCAGAAGTGGGGAAGGAATAAAAAGCCCTAACAGAGAGGAACTGTGTCTTTATGCTTCTTGTACTCTGAGGGGCAAGGATTACTAAGCATAAGCAAAAAAAAAAAAAAAAATACCCAGTGCTTAGCCTGGGTTAGCCCTAAAAGACATAGAAAGCTTGCTTATCATAGAAGATTGCTTTTTGAATTGTAAAGATTGGAATTCATTTGGGTGTATATATGTTTACCTGCTTTAACCTAGTCAATAACTCTTGTTTCCTTTTTCTATATAATAAATCTGCAGATAGTTTATTGTAGGATTGGCTACAAGTGTTTTTGGTGTGAGATTTAAAGTGCAATTGATCTGGGGTAAGCGTCTGGTCTTTGGGACAGGGAGTAGTCTGAATATTGCTGTGATATTTGGTGTAAAGGGCCATCTATCACAAAGCTGGGCTTACCTGGATGGCGAGACAGATTGGAGTACCCAAGGAGACTGACTGTGACTCCATGTTTAGGCTGTTACAGCGCTTGAGGCGTTTACACTTGATAATTGGTTGGTGAAATCCAAGTACAGAACTCACAGCTAATTTGGGGGTTTGTGGGCTGGGGGTGGAGTAGAGAGAGGGGACAGACACCAGAGATGCTGTCAGGCAGGAGAGGGGCTGCTCCTCACTGGAAGTGCCCAGGGGCCAGCTGTTCCAGCTCTGAGCAATCTCTAGTGTTCACCCCCCTGCCCCTCTGGGCTAGGGCTCCTGGATTCTGCCTTTGAGGCTATTTATCCCCTGTACCAATTATACAGCCAGGATATGGGAGGGGAAGATGCAGAGTCTGAGCCCAGAGGCACCCAGAGCTGCAAGAGCAAAGATATGGAGGCGTCAGATACCCCTTCTAAAGCAGGATGGGCCAAGACATCAGTGAAAGGGCTGGAGATAGGGAATGAGAGATTCCTGCTGAGCGGAAGCAAACAACCTAAGAATGGGTCAGACCAATGGTCCATCTAGCCCAGCAGCCCGACTCCCAACAGTGGCCAGTGCTAGGTGCTTTAGTGGGAATGAACAGAACAGGGCAATTTTTGAGCGATCCAGCCCCGCCCCTCATACACTCCGAGCTTCTGGCAGTCAGATGCTTAGGGACACCCAGAGCATGGGGTTGAGTCCCTGACCACTTTGGCTGATGGACCTATCCTCCAGGAGCTTATCTAATTTTGTTTGTAACCCAGTTTATACTTTTGGCCTTCACAACATCCCCTGGCAATGAGTTCCACAGGCTTAATGCACGCTGTGTGAAGTAGTACTGCCTTTTATTTGTTTTAAACCTGCAGCTGATTAATTTCATTGGGTGACCCGGTTCTTGTTATGTGAAGAAGTAAATAACATTTCCTTATTTACTTTCTCATGATTGTCTAGACTTCTAGCATAGTCCCCCCGCCTCAGTTGTCTCTATTCCAAGCTGAGGTCCCAGTCCTTTTCACGTCTTCTCCTACGGAAGCTGTTCCATACCCCTAATCATTTTTGTTACCTTTCTCTGTACCTTTTCCATTTCTAACATATCTTTTTTGTGATGGGGTGACTACACCCGCAAGCCATATTTAACGTGTGCGCATACTAAGGGTTTATAGAGTGGCATTATGATATTTTCAGTATTATCTATCCCTTTCCTAATGGTTCCTAATGTTCGGTTAGCTTTTTTGACTGCTGCTGAGTGGATGTTTCCAGACAACCATCCACAATGACTCCAAGATCTTTCTCGAGGGGTAACAGCTAATTTAGACCCCCTCATTTTGTGCGTATAGTTGGGATTATGTTTTCCAATGTGCATTACTTTGCATTTGTCAACAGTGAATTTCATGGGGTATTTACCCGATTGGGATCATTTGGTCCTCCACCCTTAGAGCTCAACAGAGGAAATGCCCGAGATTCCCTGGGAGACGATGGAGTTGCAACAAATATTTTATTAGGAATTTATTTGGAAAAGCAGAAACTAAGTGAGGTAAAAACTTCACTGAGAAATAAAGATTAATCTGATTTTCCAGAAACAAGAGACCCAACCCCCACCATCCTGAGACAAGGAAAAAAATCCCTCCGGGGGCAGTTATTTCAGGAACGATCCAGTGTGTGATGTGAGCTGAGCCCCTCCCTGAAAACAGGGGTGAGGAAATCCCACTGCAACCCTTCCCTTTGGCTCAGTCTCACACTGCCCCTCACGCAGAAAGCCAGGAAGTGATGGGTGAGGGTCAGAAAATAATAAAAATTAAAATTTCCATCCCCTGGCACCTCTGTCCTCCTGAGTCACTCGTCACACAAGAATTAGTGATATCTCATGACTCCCTGGGGAGGTGAGCAACTATCATCTCCATTGCAGATGGGATAAATGGATGCTGCAGAGAGAGGGGGGAAATAACTAGCACAAGATCACACAAGGAGACACTAGCGCGGATCAGCATTGAACCCGAGTCCGAACTATCAGTCTCCCTCCTGATACCACATCCGGACCACCTCTAGCTATGTGCCACAGGTAGGATACAAAAGATGCTCTGGTAGTCACATAATTCACCCAGTCATCACCTCAGGGAGTGCATGATCTGTGGAGGCAGCTGGAATTGCCATTAAAATGGAAATCAGGGTGTCCCAAATGTGTCCACTAGCATCTACCAGCTTCCGCAGCATTTGTCTGATGGTGCGATTTGACACACTAGACCACACTCCCCTTAGAGCTGGGAACTGAACTTAGAAATCTAGGGTCCCAACCTCCACTGCTTTAACTCACTAGCCCCATCTCCGATACAAGAGCTAAGAATAGAACCCAGGAGTCCTGAGTCCCCATTCCTCCTGCTGTCACTATTCCACCATACTGCCCTCCCAGAAACAGTGCAACCCCCACAGACAACAGCTATCTGGGGAATCTCCCCCACAAATTCCTGTCTCCAGTCCTCCCCTCCCACCCCACAGCTACAGAGATGCTCAATATGTTGAGCATGGCTCTGAAATCCTGTCCCTTCGGCTTGGCAGCTCCTACTGCCTTATAACTACAGCTGCACAGGGCCCTTCGCTGCTTCCTTGAGTAACGTCCCTCGGCCCCTGTCCTCAGATGACTGAGCCGTGGTCTACACTTACCTGGCGATTCAGCGGCAGTCAATGGGAGTTACGCAAGCTATACAGAGTAGCTTGCATAACGCCCGTTGACTGCTGTGCTTCCCTTCTGCACAGCGTCTTCACTGCCCTGCGTCGACGGGAACCACGTTCCCATTGATGCAGCGCTACGCCACTTGAGGGGGTGGTTTTACAGCGCCGACTTCTGGATCCATTGAGCAGGTCTTCACTGACCGCTCAATTGATCCGGAAAGGTCGATCTGACAGCAGAGACTTTGCCACGGTCAATATAGACATGCCCTGAGGAGCTGCAGACACAAACTGCAACAGGGCGTTTTTACCGCTTCTCTATAATGGAAAGCATGTGTGTGGAACTCACAGAAATCTCATCCTCTGCTTCACCCAGACCCAGAAACGACCCAGTCCACAGTACCCAGTGTTCCTGCCTCTTCTGGGCCACACCAACCAACCTCCACTGAAACCCAAACCATCAACCCTCCTGCTGCACCTACCCAGACCATCCTCAAACAAAGCACATTTATACTTTGCTTCAGGAGGACACAGACTGATTGCCCCACAGGGAGACCTCCAACTGCCTTTTACCCTGCGTGCAGTTTCTGATGGGATATTAGAGAGACTTTCGCCTTGTAACTTTTCCCACAGGTAGAACATGTATATGGTTTATTTCCAGTGTGCATTCTCTGATGGACAATAAGGGCCGAACTCTGGGTAAAGTTCTTTCCACACTCAGAGCAGTTAAAGGGTTTTTGTCCGGTGTGAATTCTCTGATGCCTAATCAGGTGTGATCTCTGACAGAAACTTTTCCCACAGTCGGGGCAGTTGTAGGGTTTCTCTCCAGTGTGGATTCTCCGATGTGAAATTAGTTCTGAGCTCCGCTTGAAGCTTTTTCCACACTCAGGACATTTATGGGGTTTCTCTCCCACATGGATTTTCTGATGTGAAAGAAGGTCTGCGCTCCGCTTGCAGCTTTTCCCACACTCGGGGCAGTTATAGGGTCTCTCTGCAGTGTGGATTTTCTGATGTACAGTGAGGTTTGATCTCTGGCTGAAGCTCTTTCCACAACTGGGGCATTTATAAGGTCTCTCTCCTGTGTGAATTCTTCTATGTGAAATAAGGTCTGAGCTCTGTTTGAAGCTCTTCCCACAGCTGACACATTTATAGGGTGCCTCTCCTGTGTGGATTCTCTGGTGTGAAATCAGGTTTGAGCTCAGAGCAAAGGTTTTCCCACAGAAAGAACATTTATAAGGTGTCTCTCCTGTGTGGAGTCTCCGATGTTTACTAAGGTCTGAGCTCTGCCTGAAGCTTTTCCCGCAGTCAGGGCATTTATAGGGTCTCTCTCCTGTGTGGATTCTCCTATGTGAAATAAGGGATGAGAAATTAGAAAAATGTTTCCCACACTCAAGGCAGTTATAGGGTCTCTCTCCCGTGTGGACTCGCTGGTGTTTAAGGAGGTTTGAACTCTGGCTGAAGCCTTTCCCGCATTCAAGGCACTTATAGGGTCTCTCTGCCACATGGATTCTCTGATGTACACAAAGATCTGATCTCTGCTTGAAACTTTTCCCACACGCAGGGCAGCTAAATGGTGTCTCTCCTGTGTGGATTCTCTGATGTACAATGAGGTATGCTTTCTGACGGAAAGTTTTTCCACAGTCGGGGCACTTATAGGGTCTCTCTCCTGTGTGGATTCTCCGATGTGAAATAAGGGATGAGAAATAAGCAAAATATTTCCCACACTGAAGACAGTAATGGGGTTTCTCTCCCGTATGGATTGTGTGATGTGAAATAAGGTCTGAGCTCTGCTTGAAGCTCTTTCCACAGTCGGGACATTTATAAGGTCTCTCTCCTGTGTGAATTCTCTGGTGCGAAACAAGGTCTGAGCTCTGCATGAAACTTTTCCCACAGTCGAGGCATTTATAGGGTCTCTCTCCTGTGTGAATTCTCTGATGTACAATCAGGTTTGATATCTGGTTGAAGCACTTCCCACAGCAGGGGCAGATATAGGGTTTTTCACCAGTGTGGACTCTTTGATGTCTTATAAGGTTTGATCTCCTATTGAAACATCTCCCACACTCAGCACAGTCATATGGTTCCTCTTTACTGAAGACTCTTGGCTGGATCGTGGTTTCCTTAAGGTCCTTCACACCTCCCACTTGGTAAGTGGATTTACCTAGTTTCATCCCTGGATTGTTTCCTTGCTTTCTCTCACAGGCTTCTCCCTGCCCAGGACTCTGGGAAATGTCCCCGTCAGCTTTTCCCAATAGAGTTCTGTGTCGTTCCACTTGCTCAGGACCTTCCTGATGAGGATTCCTCTCCTCACTCTCACCTGCCATCCCATCACCTGTCGGGATAGAGAGATAACCCAGACAGGAGTCATTCCTTGTGCCTGGGGGAAAGGAAACCTCAAAAAAGTGAATGAGAAGGCAGGAAAGAATCCAAAATATCTTTTGGGGAGATTGAAAAATCAGGAGTCAAATCCCTCCCCACAAACACCTCCCCAGAATGGAGAGAGGAAGGGACCAATTCTGCCTCCACATCCCAACCGAACACACAATGGGGAGGAAGCTATTGCCAGGTGTCAGTCAGACTGGGTGAGAAGCCCTGAGTCACATCTGATATAAGATCAGATGGGCACAAACCTGTCCTGGGTGAAATGAGGCAGAAGTGGGTGAGCTCACGGGTCCTTTGTGAGAATCTCAGTTTTTATGCCAATGATGGATGGTTTCTACGCCCATTTAATCAATACCTCACCTGTGCACGTGTTTCTCAGGATGTCCCTTTCCTCAAAGCTCTGGAGATCTGGGACCCACGGCTCTTCCCCTCTTTCCAGCTGGGATATTATGTTGGGTTTGGCAATTGGAAATCCTGCCCCAGGGAAAGAGAACAGGTGAGACCAGGATTTTACAATTATCCTGAGAGACTGCTGTTTCCAGATGTGCTGGATCAGTGGGTGCCCTTGTATTCTTCACAGAGTTTACAGTCAGAAGAAACCATTAGATCATGGAATCATAGGGCTGGAAGAGACCTCGAGAGGTCATCTAGTCCAGTCCCCTGCACTCATTGCAGGAGTGAGTAATATCTAGACCAACCCTGATAGGTGTTTGTCTAACCTGCTCTTCAAAATCTCCAATGATGGAGATTCCACAACCTCCCTAGGCAATTTATTCCCGTGATTAACCACCCTGACAGTTAGGAAGCTTTTCCTAATGTCCAATCTAAACCTCCCTTGCTGCAGTTGAAGCCCATTGCTTCTTGTCCTGTCCTCAGAGGTTAAGAAGAACAATTTTTCTCCCTCCTCCTTGTAACAACCTTTTACGTACTTGAAAGCTGTTATGTCCTCTCACAGTCTTCTTTTCTCCAAGCTAAACAAACCCAGTTCTTTCAGTCTTGCCTCATAGGTCATATTTTCTAGATCTTTAATCATTTTTGTTGCTCTTCTCTGGACTTTCTCCAATTTGTCCACATCTTTCCTGAATTGTGGCACTCAGAACTGAACACAATACTCCAGCTGAGGCCTGATCAGCGCAGAGTAAAGTAGAAAAATTACTTCTCATGTCTTACTTATGACACTCCCGCTAATTCATCCCAGAATCATGTTAGCTTTTTTTGCAACAGCATTACACTGTTGACTCAGATTTACCTTGTGGTCCACTAAGATGCCCAGATCCCTTTCTGTAGTAGTCCTTCTGAGGCAGTCATTTTCCATGATCTCAGATCCTCTAGTCTGACCTCCTGTGTATCACAGGCCTTTAATTTTCACTCAGGAGCCCCCAACATTAAGCCCAGAGACTTTAGCTGAAAACATTTCAGTCCTCAGGAGAGTAAACTGTGTGGCACAGGGAGAGAACAGGAGACACCAAGATGCCACCAATCTCTGAGGCCCTTGCAATGGCAGGGAATTGATTTTGTAAAATATGCTCAGATGATCTCAGCAGGTGAGACAGACCCAACATGGCAGACTTGGGAAAGCTAAAACCCACCAAGGTCCTAGCCAATCTGAGCTTCAGGAAAATTAATTCCCATCCCCAAATCAGGTGATCAATTTGACCCTGAGCATGTGAATAAGACACACCAGCCAGGAATCTAGAAAAAGGATTCTCTATACCAAGTCAAAGTACTGATCCACCTCACCTGGTGTCCCATCTTCAACTGTGGCTATTCTCTTATGTGTCAGAGAAAGACAACATACAAACAAAGACCCCATCCCAGTATACAACTAGCCACTTGTACGTGAGGGGAAAATATTCTTTCCAGACCATGGTAGGTGACCAACTGAAGTCACAAAAAATTATTATAATCATTATTCAATGACAAAACAAAAAAACCCCTTAATTAATGCAGAGTTAAGTTGCCTAGTGGTGTGTCGTGCCCTTCTAGAATGTCAAATTCAGTGACACGGAAACCTCCAAAAACCAGAAAATACAGATTTAACGTATTTCAAACTTCTAAAAAATCAGGAAATTGTACTGCCATGGCAGCGCCACTGTAGTTAACTTGTATCACGACTTCTGTTAAAAGGTTGACCTTTCTAAGTCCTCTAAAATCGACGTGCTTTGTCAGACTCCCTTGAAATTTGGTGTGTCTCAGAAGGGTATAGGATACAGCTAATGACCCAAACTTGGGGTCATTTGAGCTAGAGGTTCCAGAGATACAAGACCTGGAAAAAAATAGCCATTTTCAAAATGTTTCTAGGTTTTTTGTTTTTGCATAGAGCTAGAGATCTAACTATTGAAGTGATGATGGTCAACATGGTCTCAATCTGTTGAGTTTTACCCAAGATAATTTTACCTAAATCTTTGGGGGACCCAGACTGAGAATGGCACTTAAGAAATGTAATTTTTTTTTACAGTATGCATGCACCAATGCAGAAAAACAGCTAGCGGGTTTCCATTCCCGCCATTTTACAGACTTTAAAGCTCCACTCTTGTAAGTACTCTAAAATCTGAACAGTTACTCAGATCACTTTGACATTTGTGCCTCCTTGGGGAGTTGAGTAATGTTTGTGAACCAAATCTCCTTTTGGGGTTCCCAAGTTACAGACCCCTCAAAAATGATGACCTGCTGCCTTGTAATGCAGTACTAATGACTGGGTGGATCACAGACCTTGTTGCAACTGATGGCTGTGAACTCACCCTTCAAGGGTATAATTCAGTATACAAAGTGAAAGGCACTGCCAAACTGTGGTTCATCAGAAGACAGAGAGACAGCCCTGGGTGTGTGGGTCAATCACTAGATGACTATGAGTCATTGTACAAGGCAAATGTGACTGCTAAGGCAACACCAGTAGAGACAGAGAAGTATTAATGTTATTGTACAAGGCACTGCTAAGACCTCGTTTGGAATACTGAGTGCAGTTCTGGCCACCCATGTTCAAGAAAGATGAATTTATATTGGAGCAGCAGTAGAAAACAGCTACTAGAATGATCAGGGGAATGGTGGGCCTGTCTTATGAGGGGAGACTGGAAGAGTTTGGCTTGGTTAGTCTAGCAAAAGAATAGTGAGATATCTAGAAATAAATTTGGGGGGGGGGGAAATACCAGGGAGGGTGAAGAGCTATTTAAGCTGAAGGACAATGCTGGCACAAGACCAAGTGGGTATAAACTGGCCTTTAATCAATTCAGCCTGGAAAGCAGGTTTCTAGCCATCAGAGGGGGAAGGTTCTGGAAAAGCCTCCCAATAGGAGTTGTGGGGGCAAACAACGCCATTGGTTTTGAGAGCTGGACAAATTTGAGTGTGATTGTCTGGCTGGGTTGCTTGTGCTGGTGGGGGAGCAGGGCTCAACAGCCTTTGGGTTCACCTCTGGTTTACATTTTATGGGCCTAAAGTTTATGCTTCAGGGTTTCAACTGGCCACCAGCAGGGGTCAGAAAAGGATCTCCCCTCCCTCCCGCAACGGATCCTGGGAGGGTTTGGGGATTTTTTAAAAATCTCCTTCCTCTGAAGCATCAGGGAGGATCATGGCAGGAGATGGGGCACTGGATGGGGTAGGCCAGGGCTCTGAGGTGGTACCGAGGATTCTCTCTCTCAGGTACTTGGCTGGCTGGTTCTTTTTCCCATCATCAGGGTCTAACTGATTGCCATACGTGGAGTTGGGAAGCAATTTTCCCCCAGGTCAGACTAGCAGGGACCTTGGGGGTTTGTTCACCTTCCTCTGCAGCATGTGTGTGCAGGTCACTTGCCAGGATTATGGGAGTGTATCTCACTTAATCATTTCCCTGCCATTGTTGGGGCCTCGGATTCTGTGCACCTTGGTTCCTCTTATTATCTGCCTGGGGCACATCATGGTCTAGTCTCCTGAGGTCTGGAATACTTTGGTTTAATTTCGGTTGTGAGGTTGTGTGCAGGTTCTGTGGGGCCTGTGATATACAGGAGGTCAGACTAGATGACATGGTCCCTTCTGGCCTTAAACTCTATGACTCTAAGGACCTTCTCTTAAATGAGTCATTTCTAAGACAGAGGCCTGATCTGCACTTACAATTTAGGCTGACAGCGACAGTGCTCAATTACACCGCCATAGCTGTGCCAACCTAACCCTCATTGTAGACACGTTCGGTTGACAGAAAAATGCTTCATCAAAATAGTTAGTAAGACTCAGGGAGGTAGTGTTCCTACAGTGACATAAAAGTCCCTTTTTCTGTTGCAGTAGGTTGCATCTATGGGGTTATAGTGGTGTTGCTGTGCTGCTCTAACCTCCGTAGCGTAGACAAGCCCAGAATCTTTCATGCTGTAAGTATAATGGGAATTCTTGGTTCCCAGATGTATAAACCTTGCATTTGGCTGTACTGAAACACACTTTATGGGATTATGATCATTCAGGCAGGAAATTCAGATCACTCTGTAACAATAACCTCTCCTCCTCATTATTTATTGCCCACTAATCTTTGTGTCATCCACAAACCTCACCTGCAAAGATTTTTACATCATCATGAAGGCTGTTGATAAAAATACTAAATAGTGTTGGATCAAGAACTGAGCCCTAGGGCACCCACTAGAAACAGCAGGAGGTTCAGGGATCTCCATGCACTGGGGGATTTTATGACTGTGTTGTGCAACCTTTTACTCCCTTCCTAACCCCGCTGATACCAGAGCCCTTTCCAGCCATGGAAACTCTCCTGGAAAAGGATGGAGAGGAAACATCTCTTTGTGTGTGTGTGAGAATCCGTGTGTAAAAACACAAGGCAGGTCTACACTAGAAGCACCACAGCAGCGCAGCTGTAATGTGTCTGGTGAAGATGCTGTATGCCGGCAGGAGAGTGCTCTCCCATTGGTATAATTACTCCACATCCATGAGAAGTGGAGCTATGTTGGCAGGAGAATGTCTCCTGCCAACACAATGCTGGTGTGGAGAGCGCTTAGGTTGCTGTAACTTGGGTTGTTCAGGGGGTGTCTTTTTAGATCGACTTGAGCAGTAGTGTGGACCTGCCCACAGAGTGGTACATACAGCTCATCCTCTCCCTTGGAAGCTCTGGGAATGAAGTTGCATTAGCATCTCCGCTGTGTCTCCAAATTTCATCTCCCCTGGGAGAGGTTTCAGGAGAGAACAGTCTCTCTCACATGATTTCTGAAATCTAAGAGACCAGGGAAGAACCCTGAGCAGAAGCCAACCCAGATGCTTCAGAGACCCCACTCCTTCTAATACCGAGGGGACAGGAATCCTTACCCAGCGAGGTCACATTCTCATAGTTCTGCAGCATGACATCTCTGTAGAGGTCTCTTTGATGGGGGTCCAGCAGAGCCCACTGCTCCTCGGTAAAATACACAGCCACCTCCTCGAAGGTCCTCAGCCCCTGAAACAGCCACAATCCCACCAGCTCAGTCACAGGCCAGGTGGCAAAATCCCCCTTCCCCACAGAGAGCAGGGAACTTTCCCTGGGGAAGGGAAAACTTCTCAAAGCTTTCATTAAAAACACACTGTTTATATGGTGAAACTGTGATGCCCAGAGCTACCAACTCCGGTGATTTTATCATGAGACTCACAATATATAGTTGGGATTTTGGGACATTTCCCATGATCTCACAGTTCCTGGCGCAGAACTCGCACATTCTCCCTCGTTCAACATGGCTGCCACCTCCCATTACTTTCAGGCCAGTTGGAGTCAAACTGCCCTTATTCAAAATGGCCACCGTTTATCTCGTTTTTAAGCCTATCTCCTCAGTTACCAGAGTTACTCTTTGCTTCTGAGTGCTGTAGGCTGGCAACAAAGCTTTGGTATCAGCACATTCAGGGGTTTGCTTCCTCATACAGGAGAATTTCCACCCTAGCTCTAAACTTCAGGCCCTACCTTAAAGAAGGGGTAGTGTAAAAGGTTAGGTTAGTATTTCTTTAAATGATTTATGAGCTCTTTAGTGGAGCTCATGGTGTTCTAAATTTTAGAAGCCTCCAGAACTAGTCAGAGGAGCCATGTGTCCGTTACTTGGCCTTGGGTTTCTGTGTAAATTTACTAATTGTGATATTTGGAACCCAACTGTGCCTGCGAGGTTTCTTTGAGTTCTTTGGCACATTGCATAATAAAAAGACAACAACTGGCACTGAGGACATGATCCAGATCCAGGAATACAGTGGAATTGACAGTAACTGCAGATGCCCTGTGAAAGTGAAACTACAAGGAAATTGCTGTCTGCAGCCAGAGGGACTGTTTGTTTAATGAGGGTGGGAGAGGGGAGGGTTAAAAGCGCCTAGGTATTTGGGGAAAATGGATTTGTACAATAGCTCAGTAGAGGACCATCCCACCTATAGCAAGAGACAACGTGGAGCCCTATGTGACAGTGTCTCGGCCACAGAGTTAACTCCATTTGTCTACAGTTGAGTTACTCTCACAAATTAGCCTAGTTTAGGCAAGAGCAGCCACACAGCGAAGTAACACTTGAGTAACTGTGTCCACTGTCCACACCGGTGCTGCTCTCACTCCTGTATGTTGCTAAGACTTTTGGTGGCACTTCCCATGGTTCTTCGTTCTGCAGGCAGCTGAGCTGCTTTCAAGTTAGGGGTTTCATGTGTGGACAGGACTCAAGTGAGGGGCAGCACTCAAGTCATAACTAGAGTTAACTATGCATCATGACAAACCGCAGGACAGTTATAGCATCTGTAGAACGGATCAATTTAGATAAAAACAAAGTGTTGTTTGGAATTCTTTATATGTAGATGAAGTCAGACTTAAAATGAAGCTTGATACAGGGTCTGCTCTGTCTAATTTCATAGCAAGATTATCAGAGGATACTCACAGAGGTGAAGCTGTGGAAAAACTCAGTTCTACTAAAAACGTATACAGTGGAAATCCTCTCTCCCTGCAGTCTTATTAAAGTGAAGGTAACATAAACAAACAGCATATGCTGACCCTGCATGTTGTTAAATAACAGAGAATGATGGATATTCAACTGGACTGGCAGAGCATAAAAGCCCTACATTTTTATTTTTAATAGTAGCAGTATTGATTCTGATACAAAAACTAGCTGAACTTATACACAAGAAAAAGTGATTGAACTTATACACAAGAAAGCTGATGTCTTTCAGCAGGATGGTCTACCCCAGCAATGCCTATTGAAAACACCAAGCATAATTTTTTGGGGCCCTGTACAAACTTATAACACACATACCACAATCCCTCATCCCATGCATACAATCTCATGAGCCATGAAAAAAGTTTGAACTCTGAAATCACGGTTACGTATTCTACATTTCTGAAAAAACCCCCCTCCCCCTTGCTATTTTAGTTTAAGATAACACCCAACCCGAGAGTCCTACAAGTTTGCTGACTATTTTGTAACTTTTTGGTCATTATAAAGGTATTATATCTTGTCAAAGTCTTGATTTTGTTCATTTGCTTCCCTAGTTAGTATATTGCCTGACTGCAGAAAGACCTTGTCTGATTTGAAAAACTGGCAGATAGATTGGTGTCCTTTAGCTTCTTTTAGTTCCCTTTCTTTTACTTCCTTATGTTTCGGGCTGCCTGATTTGTATTTATAGCCACCACCAGACATGGCAGTATGGGTGTGTGTGTGTGTGTGTGTGTGTGTGTGACTGTGAGTGAATTAGACACTTACTCACTTATATTTTGGGTCTGCAAATCCTACCAGAAGCAGCAGCAGCAGCACAGACTCCCACAGTCTTATGGTGCTTTGCTTTGCTCCTCCCACCAGCTGTCCCTCCCTCCTGCCTGTGCACAAGGAACTCTGGGACTGGTAGTTCTTGATCTTGATATGATAGACCATGTCACAGAGAGGAGCACAAATCTCTGTCTCTCAGTCTCAAACTACAAGTCCTAGTTTAACGGCACAAGCCCACACTCTCTGTGCTAGAGAAGAGCCCGGCCTAACAACTCACTGTTCACAGTGAAAAGTCCCCGAGGGGTAGCTGTGTTAGTCTGTACACAGCAACAATGAGAGTCCTGTAGCACCTTAAAGACTAACAAATTTCTGTGCGCATGAGCTTTCGTGGGCTGTAACCCACTTCATCACGCATCTGATGCCTGCAGAAATCTGTTAGTCTTTAAGGTGCTACAGGACTCTTGTTGTTTTTACTGTTCACAACGTCGCTTGAGACGGGTCTAACACGGCTTCTGATTGGCACCAGCGAACCTCACACGCTCCGGACAATCGATACGGAGCCACAGGGGATCAGTTTCTATAAATAGCCTCAGGCACGATTTACAATTTAGCCTCAATTTTTTCCCCCTGGTTACGGGGGTAGAAGCCTGGGCTGGGGGCACCTGTAAAGGGTATCCTCTCCTCCCCCCCCCCCCAATGTGGGGGCCCTGCCCCACGCACAGACCAGACCTGACCAACCTTTCCTTCCCACACCCCCAGACCAGACCAGCCCTCCCATCCCCCTCACTTACCCGAGCCGCCAGCTCCCCCGCAGCCATTTCTCTCCCGCCCCCAGGTTCCAGGGACTGGGGGCACCCGCTCACCCCGGCCCCTAGAGCCCGCAGCGGCTGCCCCGAGCCAGCCCGGGGCCCGCCGAGTCCTCGAGAGCCGCGACCGGCGTCAGCCACCGCCCAACCCCCCCGGCTCAACGGCAGAGCGGACAGAGGGAGGGGGAGAGACATGCCCGGAGCAAAGATGGCCGAGTTTGCATTTCCGCTTCCGGCTGGATAAAGGCCGGAAGTAGACGGAAGCCGACGAGTCCCAAAAACCTGCCGCGGGCGGCCCGCAACGAGCGCGCGGCTCCTTCGCGCGGGCAGGCAGCCAAGCGACGGGCTGGGGCTTGACCCGACTCGGGGACCGGCCCCTGCTCCTCCGTCCCAGCAGGGCCCTGGGGCGACCCCCGTGCGCCAACCTCGGCCCCCAGCCCGCCCGCTGCCCTCTCCCCCGAGCTCCGGGACACCAACCTCGGGCGGGGCGGGCAGCGGGAGCCTGAGGAAGAAAAGGGCGGGGCCTCGCGGGGGAGCCCCGCCCACTTTTCCTGTCTAGCCCGCCTCAGCCCCGCCCCCCGGGCCGCAGTTGCTGGCCCGCGCTCTCTCCCCGGCGCAGGTGGTCACGTGATCCCCCCCTCCCCGCAGGCGCCCGTCACCCGCAGCCAGCCCCGTCCCGACCGTGCACACTCGTGGTCTGGCTGCCCTTGCTGTGGCCTTGCGCCGGCAGTTCCCGGCCTGGCGTCCGGGGAGAGTTACCGGATTGTGTGCCTGCCGGGGGGATGGGATTACGGGGATTAGGAGCGTCTGGCGGCAGCCAGGGGGACGGGAACCAGAGAGATGAACCGAGCGCCCCAGGCTCTGTGCGTGGGCTGAGCTTCCTGTCGGGCTGGCACTGCCAGTCTCCAAGTTCTCCCACCTCGACTCTAGTGACACCGTCACCGGTCCTAACCACACCAGCCACACCATCAGGAGCTCGTTCATCCGCACATGGACTAATGTGATATACGCCACCATGTGCCAGCAATGCCCCTCTGCCATGGACCGGACTGTCTCTACGCAAAAGAATAAATGGACACACATCAGATATAAAAAATAGAAACGTCCATAAACCAGAGGGGTAGCCTTGTTAGTCTGTGTACAGCAAAGACAACGAGAGTTCTGTGGCACTTGAAAGACTAACACATTTAATATTTGTAGACATAAGCTTTCGAGAGACTTAGCGCTCTTCTTCAGATGCAGTAATACAGAAAATAGGTAACACAGAGGTATCTTATAGGTATCCAGGTGCATTGCACCTATTTTCTCTATTACTGCATCTGAAGAAGAGCGCTAAGTCTCTCGAAAGTTTATGTCTACAAATATTAAATGTGTTAGTCTTTAAAGTGCCACAGAACTCTTGTTATCCATAAACCAGTCAGAGAGCACTTCAGTCTCCCAGGGCACTCTGTAAATGACTTGAAAATTGCCAAACTTCTACAAAAAAACTTCAAAAACAGACTTCAAAGAGAAACTGCAGAGCTTGAACTGATCTGCAAACTTGACACAATCAAACTGGGTCGAATCGAGACTTGGACTAGTTCTCTTATTACAAGAAGTAATTGTTACTGTTCACACATTCTCACCTCCTAATCAATGGTTGTAAATAGGCCTCAACTACTTCCCCATTGTTGTTCCTTAAACTTGTATATATATATATATATATATATACCTGCCATCTGATTTCTATTTTTTGCATCTGACAAAGTGAGTTACAGCCCACAAAAGTTTATGCCTGCAGAAATTAAATTTTAGTCTATTTAAAGTGCTACAGGACTCTTGTTTTTCTGCAAGTCTTGTGACTGCCGTGTGGTGCCGGGTTGCCGGCACTTCACTTGGCTGTAGAAAGCAGTGGGAATGGGGGTGCTCAGGAGGTTTGAGGGCTTTAAATATCGCTTCTCAGCCTATTAAAGACTAAGATTGCCACCTACTTCAGCAGCTCCCTGGATGGCAAATTCGGACGAGACGGGGGCAACATTGCCTCGCTCTGGACCCACGCTCGCAACGCCACACAGCTCCTGTGAAAACGCATCAGCTGCCGCTGGACATGGTGCGAGGAGCACCAGGAGCTGTCAGTCCCGGTGCCACGGATCAGAGCCACCGACCACACCATCGTCACCGCTAGTGCCCGGGGCATACTGGAGAGGTTCCTGAAGGCTGCCATCCATGCTGTGTACGTGGAGGATCTGAAGAAGAAACCTGACCAGGGAAAGGCCTTCGAATTGACCGGTAAGTGGGATGCCAGCAATCACTTTCTGCCAGGGGACAGTTTCACCCGATTCGCAGACTGGCGGTTCATCCACCGGGCTCGACTTAACTGCCTCCCGCTGAACGGAGCCATCCGCCATGGGAACCGGGACAAACGCTGCAGGAAGTGTGGGTACAGCAATGAAACCTGGCCCCACGTCCTCTGCAGCTGCAAGCCCCACTCCAGAACCTGGCAGCTGCGGCACAACGCGGTCCAGAGCCGACAAGTGAAAGCCATCCCGGCTCACTGGGGAAAGGTGACCGTGAACTCCGCCGTCCCCAGATCCAACAGCCCTCTGAGGTCAGACATCGTCATCACCAACAAGGACCAGAAGAGGATCATTATGGTGGATGTCATGGTCCCATTCGAAAACAGGACCCCGGCCTTTCACACAGCCCGAGCTCATAAGAAGGATGCCCCCCGGCCGACGTCTTGAGAGCAAAGGGCTATGAGGTTCAGACCCATGCCCTGATCGTTGGGGCCCTGGGCGCTTGGGATCCCTGCAACGAGTGTGTGCCGTGGGCCTGCAGTGTAGTCGGCACTATGCCTGGCTGATGTGGCGCCTCATGGTGTCTGACGCCATCCGGTGGTCGAGAGACATTGACATCGAGCACATCACCGAGTACAGACAGTACCGGGACAAGTAAACCGGAGCACCACCACGAGGAACTTATAGATTAAAGGACTATCTACACCACATAACTGACCAGCTGCACGTGTGTGTAGTTGTGATGTTTACAACACATGTACAGTGTAAATGAACAACCCCGTGTGACAGTTTAATAATAATTATGTTAGGATAAATATTTCCTGAAATGACACACTTGAAACACAAATGAAGCTATTTATAGAAGATTAGTTTTAATATAGATTTGAGGGAAGAATAAAAAAATAAATGTATGTAATTCCATTTCTCAACATATCTTTAGATGCTTCTTTTTCAAATATTGTTGAAATGTAAATTAAAATCTTCTTGTTTTTATTCCTTCTTACAATAGATAACAACATTTTCTAAATTAGTGCAATCTCGCTTTTTTCTTTCTCTCCCTATTTTTACATTGAGATTTCACAGGGGTAGAAATTCTCACAGGAGTGACTGATCCCCGTCCGTCACCACCTGCTGCCCCTGGGCCAGGGGACGGGGAAAGGTGATGGGCAGCAACATGTCATGTGGCAGCAGAAGACACGAGCTGTCTGTCCGTATTTCCTACCACTATCACCCTGTGCCAGGAGCTGTTTGTCGCACTGCACCGGGGTGGGGCAAACATATGGGCAGCAGGGGAAAAGTTGCCTGAGCACCTTCCCGTGAGTGGGTCCCATTCACCCAGCCTGGCTCCTCCTCACACAGCCCTGGGGCTGGACTCTCACGCCACTTCCCCTGGCCCAGCTACCAAATCCCCCCCCCCAGCTCTCCCCATCCCCCACCTCCCCCCATGGCGCTGGGACCAGCTCCCCTCACAGGCTGAGGCTGCAGCGCAGAGTGGCCCGTACAGCAGGGCCCCGGCACTCCCACCCCTGCCCCCACGTTGCCCCCTGTGGCCATTTCACCCCCGCCATGGGCAGAGACTCCCCCAGGGCAGGAAATGCCGGGACTTTCCCCTCGCTCACTGGCCCCATCGCACTCACTGGGCTCCCCCCCCCGGTCATTTCTGCCAGGGCTCTTCCTCCTTGAGGCCTCTCCCCTCCCCCTCATTAAATCCCCCCCCCTCGCCAGTCTTCCTCATGTCCGCTGTGCTCTTTCTGGCCTCCTGCTGCAGCTACCTCCCCCACCCACAGCATCCACCCCTGACATTGCCCCACCCAAGCCCCACACACCCAGCCCCCCAGCCGGCTCCCTCCACCCCCTTCTCTGCCCCTCTCCCCTCCCTCAGGCCTGATGCAGAGAACTGAGGGGCAGGTGGTGGGGGGCAGGTGATGCCTTTTAGACCCTCCCCTGTGCACAGGTCTGGGGGCTGATCAGTGCTCGGAGGGGACAGTCTCTGGACAGATTCCCGCTGGCCCGGGTTGGGACGGGGCAGATGATCAGGGGAGCCGCTTTTTCACCCCCAGCACTGACGCTAAGACAGAAATAAGGGCGAAGCGTCCCGGAGAAGGTGTCAGTGAAAATGAAGAGCCGGGACCTGGCAGTGATATTGTAAAATGAGACCTCGCCCGCCTCATAGTCCAGGGAAATCCCCACCCGCCTGGGCCTGACCCTCACCCAGACGTATCGTGCGGGGGAGTTGAGGGTCTTGTATCTCCCATCCTTCAGCCCCAGGACCCAGTATCCCTTCTCAGGTGAGCGAGCGATGAGCCCCTTCCTGCTCACAGATTCCCCACAAACCCCCAGAACCCACTCAGGGTTGTCCCCCACCTCCACCTCCCAGTAACGCCTCCCGCCCAGGAACCCCTCAGTGCCCAGCACACAGGGAAAACGATCAAATCTCTCAGGATTGTCGGGCAGATCCTGGCGTGTTTCTCCGCGTCTCACACGTTTCCCATCCTCAGACAGGACGAGTTCGGGATTTGCCGTGTCTGGATCCAGAGTCACGTCCACTGGGGAGAGAGTCACAGTCAGGGCTGGGGCAAGGACAGGTCAGGGGGATCAAAGGGAAATTAACCTGCGTCCCCGTTAATGGCTGTGGTGTGGGGGGCGGTTGTTGCCCGTTAAGGGGAGTCAGGGTCCCTCTGCCCATCGGAGCGAACTTGAGGGGAAGGGGAGCAGGAGTGGGGCAGAGGTAGGGTGGGAAGGTGTCAGCGGGGGCAGGGCAGGGGGGGCAGCCCAGAGACAGGGGAGGGGACAGGCTGATGCTGGCAGAGGCAGAGGCGGGGCAGAGGGGAGGGGCAGGCACAAGGGCAGTGGGGAGGAAGGAAAGGAACCGGCACCAGGGGGCTGTGGCGGGTGAGGGGAGGGGCAGGTTCCAGGGCAGAAGAAGGGGACAGACCCGGGGCAAAGGGAAGGCAGAGGGGGTGGGCTCCAGGGGGCAGAGGGGAGTGAGTCATGGGGAGGGTCAGGTGCCAGGGGTGGGGAGTGAGGAGTGGGGCAGGCACCAGAAGGAAAGAGCTGGGCAGCTAGCGGGGGGCAGAGGGGAGGGCTAGGGCTGGGGTGGTCACTGGAGGGCAGGGCAGGGTGAGTGGAGGGGCAGGTGCCAGGGGGCAGAGTGGGGTGATAGGAGGGGTGGGCACCAGGCAACCAAACGGGGGGCAAAAAAATGAGCGGGCAGTGGGGCAGAGTGGGGAGAGGGATGGGGCTTGCACCAGGGCAAACAAGGGGCAAACAGAGGGGCAGGTCCCAAGGAGGCAGAGGGAGGGAATGAAGGGGCTGGCACAGGGGAGTAGAGGGGAGGGAGGGAAGGAGCAGACAACGGGGGGGAAGGGGCAGGTGGGGGACGGTGCAGAAGGGGACGAAGGCGGTGAGGGGTGAGGCAGGCACCAGAGAAGCGGGGGGGGGGGGATGGACGAGGGACGGGACAGACAGACAGCAGGAGGGTTGAGGGGGAAGTGAGTGGAGGGATGGATGCAGGGAGGGCAGAGGGGCTGACACCAGGGGAGGCAGGTGACGGAGCAGGGAAGCACGAGGGGGGCAGAGAGAGGGGTGTGGAGAAGAGCAGGCCCAAGGGGAGCAGAGGGGAGCTAAGGGAGGTGTGGGCACTGGGGGGCAGAAGAAGGGAAGGGGGAGGGGCAAGACCCAGAGGGTAGAAGGAGGGTGAGGGGAGGGGTGGGCACCAGAGGACAAAGTGGGGCGAGAAAGGGGAGGCCTGGGGAACAGAGTGTGCTTGGCAGGCGGGGGGGAGGTGATGGGGGGTGGTTGCTAAGGAGGCAGAGGGGTAAGAGGAGGGGGTGAGCACCAGGGGGCAGAGGGGCAGTGAAAGGTGGGGCTGGCTCCAGGACAGTAGAGGGGGTGAGGGAAGGGGCAGGCAGGCGGGGCAGAGGGATCTCAATGGGAGCAGTGCACACCAGCCGGGCAAAAGGGGTGCGTGGGAAGGCACAGGTGACAAGAGGGGTGAGGGGAGGGGCAGACGCTGGGGGGCAGAGGGGAGAGAGGGGAAAGGCAGAGCCCAGGGGGCACCAGGGGAGCAAGGAAAGGGGCAGTTGTTACTGGGGAGAAGGTGAGGATAGCAGGGGTGGGTGCCAGGGCATGGGGGGGGGGGGGACGGCAAGTGGAGGGGTAGGTGCCAGAAGGGCCAAGAGGGGTGAGAGGAGGGGAAGGAGCTGGTGGGGGATAAGGAAGGGGAAGGCGGCAGGGGGTAGGGAGCTCTGCACACCCGGCAAATACACCGCTGTGCACCTGGGATCGGGGGCGGGTACTCACCCCCCCACACAGCAGGAGGAGAGGGGGGGCTTTGGGCAGTCAGTGAGTTCAGTGCTGGGGATACGAGTGAGGTTTACACCCCGCTTGCTGGAGCTCTGTGTATCGCGTGTACAAGGACGTCCCAGCGGCCGTGGGAGCCCCCCACAGTTCTGCGGACGTGGCTCTGCCCTGACACCAGCTGGAACCTTTCCCTGGGGAGGAATCGTCCCTGCCGCCCATTCAGGCCTGGGCCTCCCTTCGGAGATGGCTGGTGAGGCTGCCATTAATGTGAGTGACGATGTGAGCACCTGAACGCTGGGAACCGGAGTCTGGGCTGAGATCAGTGACTGGGGAGTGAAAGGCCCAAGCTCCTCTCGCAGCCCCCGGAGCCGGCTGGTACCTCTCCCCCCACTGCCATTCACTGCAATAACTGGGATGCTCACACCTGATGACACCCGCCAGTGCCCCCAGCGGGCAGGGCGAGGCCTGTTCAAGGAGCAATGGGCGCAATCTACTGCCAGGGACATTGAGGTTGGAGATCAGGAAACACTTCCTAAGTGTCCGGGCAGAGACGCTCTGGCCCAGGCTCAGGGGGAGGTTGTAGGATCCCCAGCACTGCGGGTTTGTAAGAACAGGTTGGACAAACCCCTGCCAGGGATGGTCTAGGCCCTGCCTCAGGGCGGGGTCCTGATCTGGGCAATCTCTCCAGGACCCTTCCAGCCCTCCGTTGCTATGATACCAGGGTATCGCTGTCCTGGGGCTGGGCCCAGGGGGCTCTAGGCGCAGTGATTGGCTTGTGGGGGAGTTAACAGCTGGTAGCTCAGCGTCCCTGCCAGGGGCCTGGGCTGGCACGTGGCCGGCTGCCTGTACCCGGCTCAGCTGGGTGTTACTGTGCTGTGCGGACAGGACCTAGGGTCGCCACTGTCCAGGTTTTCCCAGGATCCTCCCTTTGTTCAGGTCGCTGTCCTGGGAAATCTGTAAGTAGGTCCAGGACATCACAAGTGCAGGGTGTGTCAGTGGCTGTAGTGGGGGAGCTTCGGGGTGGCGGTGCCCGCGCAGAGGAACCATCTGTGTCTGGGAGCCGTGGGGACGGGGCAGCTTGTAAACAGCGAGTGGGAGATGGGGAGTTCAGAGCAGCTGGGACCAGTAACCACTGTGCAGGGACTGGCTGTGGGGGTGACAACAGGGTGGAGGGGGATGGATCAGGGCAGCCCCAGGAATAGGAGTGAATGCAGACTGGGGCCCTCGCCCGGGGTGGGTTGGGGAGACAGTGCCCAGAGTGGCAGGGCAGGTGGTGTATGTGGGGCAGGCAGATGTCCTGATTTTTTGGACCTAACAGGACCCCCAGGCAGTTTTTGTAAAAGTGTCCTGGGTGCCCCCCCGCCCCCCCAGCTCTGTGCAGTAAGATACCCCAGAGTGCAGGGACCACTGGGCCAGTGGTGCTGCAATGTGTGTGCGCGGCCCCTGGGCTCTCTGACCCCTGCTGGAGCTGCACAAACTCTCCCAGCATGCACCAGTGCACACGCACATAGTCCCTGACCATGTGGGCACAATTTGCTGTAACTGGGTCTGGGGAGTGTCACAAGCTGGTTATAAAAACCCATCTGCTCTTGCAATGGGGACAGGGCCTTCCTCGCCCCAAACCCATGAAGACACAGGACAGCTCCTGTCTGGGCATGTTATGTTAGGAGGAAATTGTGGGCTAGAGCCTGGTCTGAGCATGCAAATCCTGGGAAGAGAGAGCTGGGCTGTTCAGTGCCAGTTATGGACAGGTGAGAATGTCCATCCTGCAGAGCCCAGCTACCGCCCTGGACAGCTGACAGCAGGGTCAGGATTTCCTCACCAATCAGCCCTTTCCCAAAGCGGGCTTGTCCCTGCCCTGCAATAAACCCGGGTGTCATCTGCCCCTTTCCATCTGCCCCAGTGACATTGCTGCTTAGCCTATTGAATGTCATAGGAAAATGCTTTGTGCAGGGATGGGAGCAGAGAGCCCCCAGGGGGAGGAGGGGTCTCACCCTGGATAAAATATCAGCGGGATGTACAGTACCTGCGTAGAGCTGGTCGACTCTCCACCCTGCAACCAAGCACAGACAGAGGGGTGAGAATGCCCCGAACACGGACAGGCTGAGCAGGAGACAATGTCAGACAAGGTGATACTGGGGGGAATGGAACTTACTGATCTCAGCCAGGAATTTATCTAAAAAGAAAACAAAGAGAAACGTGTCAATATCACATTATCTCACCAGGGGAAGCGAGTCAAAAAGGCCTTAAAGCAGGGAAGTCAAAATTCTTAAATAGCCTGGAGGCTACATCAGCAAACAAATACCAGCAACTGATGGGTGACAAAGGCATCAGCAAGGGGAGAAATACAGTAAACCCGTCCGGCCACCTGGCCAGGTGCAAGAGGTTGTTAGAGACAAACAGGGATCCCTCAGCACATGGCAAATATTAACCCTGTGAGCCAGGAGAAAGGAGCGTGCAGTGCAGCAGGTGACGTGTGTGATGGGAATTAGAGGCTACAATGGAATTAGCAGAGTGAACAGCCTGAGATGCCAAAGAAATACCAGGGAATCATTTCAGTCGATCAGGAACAGGAAGCCTGTGAAAGAATTGATGGGTCCCTGGTTCAGCAGGGGATAAAGGGAGTATTTGGGGAGGTTAAGGACAATGCTGAGAGACTAACTGATTTCTTTGCATCAGTTTTTACCACAGAGGGTGCAGGGGAGAGACCTGCCCTGGGGTGGCTCTTTTCAGGAAACAAAGATCAGGGGTTGAGATGTGACGAGGAGATATTGGAACAAACTGGTCAATGAAAGAGCCAGCAGCCACCAAGAGCAGAGGAGATCCCTGCCAGATTATGAAACCCAGGAGCTCTCAAATGACGTCAGAGCGATATGATAGATCTGCTTACAATAATATACATCTCTGATTAAAATCTGCTGCTATTCTGGAGAATTGGAGGGTTGGGAATGTTGTAGTCAGCTTTAAAAATTTGGTAGGAGAGATCCTGAGAATTACAGCCCAGTGAGTCTTACGTCAGTACTTGGGGAACTGGTTGAAGCCATAACGAAAACAGAAATCTAAACCAGCCCTATAAAAATGATAGGATAAGGTCCAACTAGCCCCTTATCTACCTGCGAGGGCCTGGCTGACAACATTCTAGGAGGTTCGAGGAAAATGTCGTTCTCAGAAAGTCTGGAAGGTTCCCCAAGATTCTACAAAGATCCAGAACATTCTAGGAGGTTACTGACAAATGAATCCACATACGGAACATCTGAATCTTTTTACTTCAAACTTTCTATTTTCCCTTTTGTCGCTAACAACAAAGACAGCACCTGAGCCTGGCGCCCCCCATGTCTACCAGCCAGGTGGTCACCTGCCCCTAAATCCGGCCCTGCCAGATCTCTTTCAGCAGTACTACCACCTAGCCAGTTAGTCCCCATTTTGTATCTGTGCATTTGATTTCTCCTTCATCAGTGTAGTACTTTGTACTTGTCTTTAGTGGAAGTCATCTTGTTGATTTCAGACCAATTCTTTGATTTATCAAGGCCCTTTTGAATTCTAATCCTGTCCCCCAAAGTGCTTGCAGTCCCTCCCAGCTTGGTGTCGTCTGGATATTTAATAAGCAAACTCTCCACTCCATTATCCATGTCATGAATGAAAACACTGAACAGTACCGGACCCAGGAATGACCCTTGCAGCTGCCCACTAGATACACCATCTATGTTTGACAGTGAACCAAGGTGTCTTTTGCCATTTCATTTTCTCATTTTTTACAGCGAAAGAGGAGTGAGTGGTCTTTTAGCCAGCTGTAATGCTCACCTCGCTTTGCCGCTGATATGCTTCTGTGGCTAGGCAATAATCTAAAGACCTATCTTTATGCAGTGCTTTCCATCAGTCAATCCCAAAGAACGTTACATTATTATACCCATTTTACAGATGGGAAACGGAGGCAGAGAGAGATGAAGGAACTTGCCGGAGGTCACCAGCGTGTGGAGAAACAGAGACAGAAGAGTCTTCTCTCACATGCTTAAAATTACTGTAACAACCAAGTAACAAAATTGCCAAGGTTTGGGGCCATACACCATGAAAGAGATTTCTGTCACCGTTCCTATTAGCAACACATCTTAACTCTTCTTTTTCTGGATTCAGATGTTTAAATTTGTGCCACCTTCATCCCTCCCCCTGATCTCAGCTCACACAGAGGGGCAGGGAAAGGGGCTCAGATGCCCTGAAAGGAGCAGGGTCTCCCACAAGTCCCACATAGAAGGGCAGAATTCACAGCCGACAGGCCCCCTTTCTTCATAACCCCCAACATCCTTTGCAACCTTTCACATTCTGCAACCCTTTACGTCTTCTCCCTTCCCATTCCCCCATAATCCCTACCCCTCCCTCTTACCTGAGCCCCCAGCCCCTTATCCCTCCCTTACCATCCCTGCCCATTTATCCCCATCCCTAGCTACAGACCCGAGCCCTCCTCCGCTGTTCCCAACTCCTCTTGTGGCGGCGGGGGGGACACTTTCAAAATGGGACGTAAGCAGGATTTCAGCTGGGTCTAGGTCTCATGTTGCCTTCCAAATGGACGAACATTTCACACGGAGCTACTTCAGCCCACTATCTAGTTTATCTAGTTCATCACAGAAAATGTGGAAATTGCCTGTCAGTTATCTAGCACTAATCACAGCGTAGCTAATTATTATCACACACAGACCGTTTCGCTCAGTTTCAGGGAAGGTTGAGCAGACGTTCCAGACACTTTTTTCAAAAGAGCATTAAAATCAATTTTAGATTTTAAGAAATCAAATTTTTAAAACCATGGAAATTCAAAGTTAAGATTCAGCTTTAACTAAAACCT